>NC_080671.1:237359928-237489928 GCF_030247195.1 Topomyia yanbarensis | reverse complement strand
GGCGCGAACATACAAAAACGTTTTCCCAATCCCTGGTGGGACAAAGAGTGCTCAGACGTGTACGCAGAGAAGGCCGACGCGTTTAAGACCTTCCGGAACGACGGGTTACCCGCAAGTTTTCGACAGTACGCGACGTTAGACAAGCGAATGAAGAGTTTGATGAAAGCCAAGAAACGCGGTTATTGGCGCCGGTTCGTCGAAGGATTAACGAGAGAAACATCGATGAGCACTCTTTGGGGAACAGCCCGACGTATGCGAAACCGAAGCAGTACAAATGAGAGCGTGGAATATTCAAACCGTTGGATATTCGATTTCGCCAAGAAGGTTTGTCCGGATTCCGCCCCGGCACAGAAGATCTACCGCGCCGCGTCCCGTCACGATAACGCGAACGAAACACCTTTTTCGATGGTGGAGTTTTCACTTGCTCTCTTGTCGTGTAACAATAAAGCTCCAGGGCCAGACAGAATCAAATTCAACTTGCCAGACTCTGCCAAGAGACGCTTGTTGAACTTGTTTAATAAGTTTCTTGAGGCTATCATTGTCCCACACGATTGGAGGCAAGTGAAGGTTTTCGCCATCCAAAAACCAGGAAAACCAACCTCCGACCACAATTCGTATCGACCGATCGCAATGCTATCTTGTATCCGGAAGTTGTTCGAGAAAATGATCCTATCCCGCCTAGACAACTGGGTCGAAGCAAATGGCTTACTGTCAGATACACAATTTGGCTTTCGCAAAGGCAAAGGGACGAACGATTGTCTTGCGTTGCTCTCAACCGAAATTCAAATGGCCTATGCTAGTAAAGAGCAGATGGCATCAGTGTTCCTAGATATAAAGGGGGCTTTTGATTCAGTTTCTATCAACATTCTTTCTGAGAAGCTGCACCAGCATGGTCTTTCAGCGACTTTAAACAACTTTTTACTAAACTTGTTGTCGCATGGTGACTTATCGACATCACGATTTAGCTACATGGGCCTTCCCCAGGGCTCATGTCTAAGCCCCCTGTTATACAATTTCTACGTCAACGACATTGATGCATGTCTTGACAATTCCTGCACGTTAAGGCAACTTGCAGACGATGGCGTGGTGTCTGCTACGGGACCCAAAGCTGTCGATTTACAAGGACCATTACAGAATACCTTGGACAATTTGTCTGCATGGGCTATTAAGCTGGCAATCGAATTCTCCACGGAGAAAACGGAGCTAGTTGTATTTTCTAGGAAGCATGAACCAGCACAACTACAGCTTCTATTAATGGGTCAAACTATAGCTCAGGTCTTCACAGTAAAATATCTAGGGGTCTGGTTCGACTCGAAAGGTACTTGGGGATGCCATATTCGGTATCTGAAACAGAAATGCCAACAAAGGATCAACTACAATAACCGGAACGTGGTGGCGTCAAACAACGATACTGTCGGTACTGGAATACGGATGCTTCTGCTTTCGATGCACCGCGAATATACATTTCATCAAACTCGAAAGAATTCAGTATCGTTGTTTACGTATCGCCTTAGGGTGCATGCAGTCGACCCATACGATGAGTCTAAGTCCTGTCGGTCGTTCTCCCGCTGAAAAATCGATTTTGGGAACTCTCATATCGATTGCTCATTCGATACGATATCTTGAACCCGTTGGTGATTGAAAATTTCGAAAGGCTTGTTGAGCTCAATTCTCAGACCCGTTGAATTTCCCTGTACTTTGACTACATGGCGCAAAATATTAATCCTTCCTACAATCCCAACCGTGTGCATTTCATAAATACTTCTGCATCTACTGTTTTCTTCGACACATCCATGAAAGATGAGATTAATGGAATTCCGGACCACATACGCCCACAAGTGGTTCCAAATATTTTTTATAATAAATTCCGAGAAGTCGACTGTTCTAAGATGTTTTTTACTGACGGATCAAACCCGGTTCGAGATGTGTTGGCAAGCCGTGATGTTCTCTATATGAAGCGCTCTCTTCCACCTGTACCATACACCCACGATGGTTTGATGCGACTCCAAGGCGACACAAAACATCCCTGTCGAATGAGCCAACAAGCACGGGACCTAAAGCACGAACATCACACGCACAACTCGAAATGTAGCCGATCAACATCTGAGCCGCACTACGAAATCGTCTGGATAAATCCCTGCCATCTTGAGAACGATCACCCGGCGTCCCAGTACATGATTCTTCCTGATAAAGGTCACCCTGATTCTGTAATCCATCCGTTGATTTTCCGAAGCCTGAAACTGAAATAATGTTCTCGCCCTGCCATCGTTGTCCACCCTACTTCCCCTGACTCTTATACATAGAAGTAACAGTCTTTCATTTCGATCGAACAAACGCTCAGTAATTAAGTAAACGTTTTAGCACTTATATATTTGCAAACGCGGTATTAAGCATTAACCCACCATTCGCGCGATCATGAATCGGTACCTTCGGTCATAGCAGCCTAGGTTCATGTCTTTAGTTGGACTAATTAAAAAAACGACGCTCATACTGCCGCTCTACGCATAATTGTCCCATGTGTATAGGGAATCCCATAGCACATGGGGCAGTTATGAGTATAGCGGCAGCATATCCACTATACAACACGGTACTTGGCGGCACAACCAGGGACTCTAGTGATATGGGGAATCTCACTCTCTTTCATCACTCAGTATATTAACATAAAAAAGCTTAAGACCTTCGCGATCATCCACGCACACCAAAGCCCGCGGTTACATAAACATGAAAACTCCCCGGTGTATTTAATAATAAACTTATAAACGCAGTATTAACCGGAAATCCACAAACGCCCATGTTCATGCGATAATGAATCGGTCGCGTCTGGAAATCTCTACCTTCGGTCCTAGCATCCTACGTCCATGCCTCCAGTTGGAGCAATAAAAAATATGAGGCTATGTATGATTGTTTTCTGATCGTTTTACAGTTCACTTTTTATTATGCAACGAAAACAACGCTCGCCGGTGCTGTGCGCGACGTTTTTCTCTCATACCGTCGCTAACAATGAATGTGACTTTGATAATAATTGAGTTTATTTGTATTATTTTTAGAAATAAAGAACTTCGTAATTGGTCGACTAAACTAAGGCAACCGGAAGGTGGCATGGAAGAGTTCACTCAACGTTACAGGTACTGTGGATTGTATATCGCTCCTAACAACAGTATAGAGGCTCGTGAATGGGCTCCAGGAGCGCAGTAGCTTTACTTCGCCGGTGATTTTAGTGCGTATATTTATTTTAAAGCTTCCAAAAGTTTCTAACGTGTTTTTGCTTACGCAGATAACTGGCAATGGAAAGCCTCTCCGTACAAACAACCTCCATTTGGCAAATGGGAGCTAATCCTACCTCCGAACGCTGGCAGGATCTGTGCTATAAAATGTCAGCTAGTAGATCGACTATCGCCATGGGTAAAGAATATCGTTCCTACACCTAGATCTTCGGGTGTCAACTATCAGCAGCAGAATATGACATCCATCAGCTCATGAAAAATATATGATCTAACATAATAAACCGGCCAAACCCCGAGTGCTCCGTATATAAGAATACCGCGTAGCCATTGCCACTGAAGAACTTGGTGTTGGAACATATATAAACTTGGCTGATAACATTGTATCTAGGATCAAAGATCTCAAGTACAACACCATTCAGGTGATAGTCATCATGGAGCATGCCTATTATACCAGTTTTGGCCATCAGATGACAAGTTTCTTCGTTGACAGTATCCACTATGGCACACCAGAGGAGTTGAAATATATGGTTGATAAAGCACATGGGCAGGGTCTCTTCGTGCTGCTGAATGTGGCTCATTCACATGCCATCAACAACACTCACGACGGTTGGAACCAGTTTGATAGAACCAATTCGTATTACTTCCTCGGTGGTTCTCGAGACGAACACTCTTTATGGGACAGCTGTTTTTTTTAATTAGAGTAAGTTATTGCTTTGAAAAATTTACAACTTTCTACAGAAAAAATAATAAAATTTTGTTTGAACAGATATGAGGTCCTTCGCTCGCGGCATGACGAGTAAAACTCAATATTGTACCACTCACGTGATATCGACGAAGGGTTCTCCGGTAATTTGAATGTTGACATCGAAGCTTTGTTTTATTTAGCCACGGAGAACGAGTTCTTGCACATATCTCCTACTGAATCCCAATGTGATCACATTTGCATAGGACGTGGTGCTTTGTCGACCCACTGATGAAGGTGGTGTTGGATTCGACTGCCTTCTGGGTATGGCAATTACAGATAAGTGGATCGAATATCTCAAAACAACGAATGATGAGCATCGGAACACTGGGAACCAATGAAATGTCGACCAATCGCCGTTATATGGAAAACACGATATCACTGGCATATGCTGAATCACACTATCAAACATCGGTGGGTGATTAAACAATTACTGGCCTATGGATAAGGATAAATATCCACATATGTCGGTAACTTCAGAACCGAACATGATCATCGATTGCGGGATAAGTCTTCCCATTGATTCAGTAGGTGATGAAGCCTCGGGTGAAGCTTACCTGAACTTTATAGGTAACGATTTCGGTCACCCGGAATGGTTGGGTTTCCCTAGAATCATAAACAATCAATAATATAATTACACTGGCCGTCAGTGGCATTCGGTAGATGATAAGTTGTTTAAATACCGATTCCTCAACGATTATGATCGTTCAAATGAATGCTTTGGTCGGTACGTGAATTTATGCTTCTTCTTAACTAAGGGCATTCGATTGTGCGTAAAAACACTTGAAGATGAAGGAATGAAGGAGACATTGAACATTTGAAGGTTAAGGAATGCGGGAGGCATTGTGCATTGGCGAAGGAAGCAGGGAGGCATTATGCTGGTCTCGTTAAACGCAATTTGAGGTTGATATTGCGCACCACATTGACCGATAACCGTCATTAACTGCATGTATTTCCCCGCCAAACACACAGGTCACACCAAGATGGGTCATACCATTGAGCACATGTGGGAGCAGGTTAAGATCTGGGTCCCAGGTTAAGATTTACAAAGCCGAATTCGATCGAGTAATGTGCCAACATCGGGCCAACCGGACCGCTTTGCTCAGGCTGTGGAACGTTCCGGATTCGAGCTCGGTATCGGCCGTTTTTTGCTAAGCAATAATGCGACCATGACCTGCACGGTGGCCGTCGAATCGGCAATCGTTGAACACTATAATACAATTACCAGCTACGTCAGCTAATTGAAGGTCTAAATTGCAAGGGTTAGGAGCTGCTTTGGTCATCACCAAATGCCGGGACGATAAGTAAGAACATCACGACACCGTATAGATGAGGGAGTCGAACAGGCGTCTTTCTACCAAGTGCTTACCAACGTAATAGTTTGGCTGCCGTGCAGCGATAAAAATATTCGAACGGATATGAATAAAATACGAATACGTGTAGTTAGGAGTGCTTGCATTCTTTGTGTTTATTTATGTTTATGTTAAATACTGAGAAACTATAATTTTTTGTTTATTTATCAAACCAAATGCACATGTAGCTTTAATCTCTCTTGGCAATCAACAATTATCTCTTCGGTAGCTTGGAACTGTTGCGTTTTTCCTTATCTCCTGCAGGAATCAGGGTCAGGTACGAGACTTGAAAATAATTTTCAGCCCAACAACAATAACAATAAATAGTTCACGGATATACGTTCACATCTTACGTAACATGCGTACCATTTCCAGGAGTTTCTCAGAATAGAGTGTGTACGGCATTTTAAATTCTACTTTTTAATGCCACTTACTTTTCGTCGTTCCATCTAATCATACATATGACTGAAATGATCTTGATACACCATGTAGGTTTCATTCTCCTGTGGAGTCATTTCCGCTATCAACGTGTCATTGATCTAATCCAGTGGCTGTGGTCTACCCGCCACCGTTATCATCGTCATCCGAATCGGTATCCATAATTTCAACAGTGGGAATCTCTGTATCGTCAATATCCTTCTCATCGTCACTACTGTCACTACTTGGCTCGTTGTTGAGACCTAGCCCCTTGATGGCATCATTCGTTGCATTGTAAGAGCTTTGCTTCTCGTGCTGTTGCAATACCGACATAATATCATCGGCATCTTTACGGTTCCGTGCGGAAGAAATAACACTAGTGCAGTTAGTGACCACGGGGGGTTGTGTGGAGGTGAATGCAGCTTTCTCTAAAATTGACTCAACTGAATTTTCATCCACATCGTTCGTAATAACAGTTGATTCCGTCATGCACACCGGACGATCTTTCCGATGTGTTGTGGTTTCCACTGCGTCTGAATCACCAATGGTAACATCGACACGGGTTTCTTCCACAGCGAATCCACTGGTTCGCGTTGCTTCGCCGGACCATTGCTCATCTGAAATCCTGTTGGTTGGTTTGGCAATACTAAAACTCAAAAAAATGTGTAGAAAATACTAAACAAAAACAATACTTTATCCATACCCTCTAATAGTGTCAATATCAACCGGTTCAGGCTCGAGAATTTCCGGAGCAAGTTTGATATCTTCAACTTGTCTTAACAGATCGTACAGCGGCTGTAATTGCTCGTTGAACTTGGCCAACAGTAAGCGTGAATCTTTTTTCGGTAGTGCGGAACTGTCTTCCTCCACAGTACTGCCACAATATGTACAGCAAAATTCGCCGGATGCAAAACCGATCAACTGGTCTGCCACCAGATCGGTAAAAGTCTAATCGCAGGAAGGACACTTGAAACTTGCACTAGTGGCATCACGTTCCTCGGTGTCCATACGCTTCCGCATATGATCGAGCTTGTACTTGACGACGTTCACAAAGGTTTTATAATTGATGAAATAGTTATTAACCTTTTGTGCTTTACCGTCTGGACCAGTTTCCATTTTTAATCGAACCAGCAGAAATTTTTAATAACTTTTTGAGCAAATTTACACTGTTGAGTGGTGATTCTGGCGAATACATCGTGCCTATAGCGTCTCGTACGACAGATTTGAGCACCCAGCACACTACGCTTCTATGAATGATGTCATCATCAACTATTTAAAGAATACCATTCCACGAGCGACGTCATTCTCCCGTCGAACGCCGGGCTGTAAAGAACAGCAGTAGCAATCATGCATGTTGACAATGCGCTGCGAAGAGTGCTCCATTTGATCAATGTCGTATATACAGGTCTGGCGAAGATGGCACTTTGGTATTCGCAAGATGAATCTTACATGAGTGGTGTGAGTGATCGCACTATAAATCGACCTGCTTTCGTCATACCTGTCGTTCCGCTCCCATTGAATCGTGTGACCGCTATGGCGTCGACCCGTTGTGCTTCTGGATTGTTTACATATTTTTGGTTGCCAACACTAGCAAACCGTGTGTTCTGCCACACCTATATGTACCTCATTGCCATTTGATCACTGTGACCGCTGGGGGTGACCCGATGTAAATAGCGCGCGGCTGGAAGAGTTGGCAAACCTCAGTTGAAGCTGACTAATTGTTCCATTCTGCATGTTATTATTGTTAAATTAAAAACCCTTTTAAGGGCTATAACAATAACAAACAATAAAGAACAAATTGGAATATTTCTAGTAATTGACAGCGATTATCCAATAGCGCAGTTTATATTCGTTATTTGTTGCTTGCGCGTTTATTGACAATCTGAAATTTGCACAATCTGTTAGTTGTTTACATTTATCCTTCCGAAACAATACAAAAATGTGCAGCTACTTAAAGTACATTTCCAGGCTAAAATTGGTGAAAACCTGTGATTTTTTAAAAATAGTCTTTCGGAAACATAATCCAAAATTCTGCAATGTTTCAGAAAATTGGAGGATGCGGCAACACTGCCAACTAGCGAAAGCCGTACCAAAAAGAATCCGCAAAGTTTTGTTCGTTATTCTGCATGAAGGCAGTCCTTCCATCAACAATGCGAAAGTGATAAAAGCCGATGTCACGTTTCAAACTATCAGTATTTCAAATTATCTGTTGAAGGGGAAGGTTGTTTTTTTCCAAGTTTAATTATTTATCCGATGTAAGTAGCGCGCGGCTGGAAGAGACGGCAAACGCGGCTGACTGATTGTTCTATTTCGCATGTTATTTTTGTCAATTAAAAGCCCTTTTCAGGGCTATAACCAACAATGAAGAACAAATTTGAAAAATTCCTGACAATGTCAACTATAACCTAATTCTGCCGTTTATATTCGTTACTTGTTGCTTGCGCGTACATTGACAATCTGAAATTTACAAAAATCTGTGATTTGTTTAAAATTATCCTTCCGAAACAATACAAAAATGTACAGTTATTTAAAAGTATATTGCCATGCTGAAATTGGCGAAAACCAAACCAAATTCAAAAGTCTGCAATATTATAGAAATCGGAGGATGTGAAAATCCGCAAATATTTTTTTCTGTATTCTGCATGAAGGTAGTCCTTCCATCATCAGTGCGAAAGTGATAAAAGCCGATGTCACGTTTCAAGCTATTAGTATTTCATATTAGATTCTGAAGGGAAAGGTTGTTTCTTTTCATTTCGAAATATTTATCTGATGTAAGTAGCGTGAGAAGGCAAACCTAAGGACTAATTATTCAATTCTGCATGTTATTTTTGTTAAACTAAAAACCCTTAATTAGTTTAGTACTTTTCATTCCATAGGACGCGTGTTTGTGGATCCCACAAATAGTACTTTTCAGGATTCCACCAATGGACTCCAAATATAGAACAATTCAGAGTTAATGTTAATTAAACCACCGAATATATAAAGATACATATGTTAAACTTTCTTCGTTTACGAATAGTTTGTGTTATGACCAGTTATTTTTCTATCGTGCTTGCAAACATTTAATTTGATAGCAGGTATTTAAAGAGAGATGTAAGGTTTTGTTTGTGAGCATCATTAATTTATGTTCCCATTTCGTGGTTTTGAAAAAAACTTTTTTAAAACTTGCATTTGTCACACTACAGGTTATCGATTTTAATTTAAAAATTCAACAATTATCTCTAGTGAAGAATAGCATGCCTGTGTGTAGTTCTGAAACAGTTGATGGCATTAAGGGGTTTCAATTTGGCCACGGATAATATTGTTTGCTCATAAAACTGGCTGCATTTTTAATGTCATTGTGGTCGTGTCTTGTGCACAACCCTTAAATTTTTTTGACAGGGATATAGTTCGACGGCGCTTGTCTTTCCTACCTGTTAAAACTGGCTTATTTATTTTATTTTTACGTTTTAACGACATTCAATTAGCTAGAGATTACTGGGTAGGGAAAGTTATGAAACTTAGAGCCATAGTACTCAAGTGAGAGCAAGGATGTGAAGTAAACAGATCGGAAAACTAGAAGTGGCAGGGTCATTGGAACAGGCTTAATATCGTGCGGGCTTAATTTTTGCCTTCTGATAATGAGGGTCGAGCTTAGGCAGAATAACTACGAATCACCCGAATTCACCCGAGGGTGATTCGTAGTTATTCTGCCTAAGCTCGACCCTCATTATCAGAAGGCAAAAATTAAGCCCGCACGATATTAAGCCTGTTCCAATTACCCTGCCACTTCTAGTTTTCCGATCTGTTTACTTCACATATTTTATTTTTATTTTATTTATTTACTGGTCTTCGAGTTACTCGTACAGACAGTTCCTTGACTGATATTAATTCTATGTTTAAAAACCTGTTTTAATCCACCTAGAGGTGCAATTGTGCCTTTCTCATTTCTCCAAACTATGATATAATAGCTGGTTCGTACAATATAACATTATGGAAATCTCTTTCATTCTTATTACACTTGGCAAGTACATATATAAGAGCACCTTTTTGCATTCATCGCGGTATCGGTTTGAATCGGAGTTTTCTATGTGATCGCACTCCACAACCCGTAACTCCGGAGCCGGAAGTCAGATGGAGATGGAATTTAATATCAGTTTCCGGGGACGCGACACCTTTCATTTGAGACTAAGTTGATCAAATCGGTCTAGCCATTTTCGAGAAACCAATATAACCGTTATTCTGAATTTAGATACTTCAGGATCCGTCGATGGTGGCCAGTGTGACCAAAGAGCCTTTGAATGTTGGGGACCTAGATCTACAAATTCAACAAGTTGTGTACATTTTGGAAAAAAAATTTCACCTTTTTACATTCCTCGCAAAATTCGTTAGAATCGGGATTTGCTGCGTGATCGTACGTATCACCCTGTAATTCAGGAACCAGAACTCGGATCCACACAAAATTCAACAGCAGCTGATGGACCTTTCATTTAAAATTAAGTTTGTCAAAATCGGTTCAGAAAATTCCGAGAAACCTATGTGGACAAATCAACAAATTTTGTTTTGTAACCATTCTCTTCAACTCGTAATTCGGATTAAGATGTCGGTTGAAAATGAAACTCAATAGCAACCTATGGGAATATTATACCTTTCATTTGAATCTTAGTTTGTAAAAATCGGTTCAGCCATCTCCAAGAAACCGATGTGGACATTTTGTTAACAAATCCGCACATACACACATACATACATACATACACACATACATACATACATACATACATACATACATACATACATACATACATACATACATACATACATACATACATACATACATACATACATACATACATACATACATACATACATACATACATACATACATACATACATACATACATACATACATACATACATACATACATACATACATACATACATACATACATACATACATACATACATACATACATACATACATACATACATACATACATACATACATACATACATACATACATACATACATACATACATACATACATACATACATACATACATACATACATACATACATACATACATACATACATACATACATACATACATACATACATACATACATACATACATACATACATACATACACACAGATATTTTGCGATCTCGGCGAATTGAGTCGAATGTTATACGAAACTCGGCCCTCCGGGCCTCGGTTAAAATGCCGGTTTTTTGGAGCAATTGCATAACCTTTCTATATGAGAAAGGCAAAAAAATAATATTTAATTAGCTTAATAAGCATGAGTTCAATGTTATCTTCATGTGATTATAATTTGGGAAGGTTGGTGGAATAGGTTTGAACATGTAGGGAATGGGGGGGTTAGTAGAGTGGGAGTGGAGGATGCGTCAAAAATCCTTCATCTTATTTCGGTATACGGGGTGGATGAAGGAAATGCGGGCGCACAGTGGCTGGAGGCTGGCCAAAACCTCAAAAATTTATTTTTGAAATATTGATATTTCATATTTTTCCTGAATTTCTCATGTATTGAATAATATATATTCAAAATTTTATGATCATTAGATAAGAACACGATTTTTGACATGAGTATAAACGTAGCAAAGTCTGGACTTTTTAATGATTTTCATTTCCGAAACCACCATTGCTCTGTTCACTTCAAATGCATGTTGCTCTTTTGATTTTGGTCCGATTTTAGCACAACCTGTTTCATTGTGTAGAGGAACGAAAGAACTTGGTTATTGAATAAAATACATTTGGTAAATTTGCTTGGAACTATGACTTTTTAGTTCAAATATGTTTGAGGTGGTCAGATCAAAATTACTTTTTTCACTAATGTAGACTGTACAAATTTCGGAATCATTTCGGAACGGTCATATAGTATACATTCTATGGGAAATAACCTCTACTTTTCGAATATCATGGTCTCTTTCTGCGCCTAGGTGCGCAAATAGGTTTAAGGAGATTTTGAAGCTTTGTTGCTGATATGGAGGCGCATGGTGTTTTGTGTAAAATAGTTAGACAATCTACAGTAAACCAACACGTTATAAAATGGATTTAAAGTAGTGTTCTTCATTATTTATAATATTGCTGACATTGGTGAACAGTAACGGAAAATCTATCATGAAAACGGGATCATAGTTAAAAGAAAGGTTCAATGACACTGTATGGAAAAATGCATTTAATATTTTACGACTTTTGACATCAAAAATGAGCTCAGTACCTCAAAATTAGCTTAAATTGTAATTTTCAGCCAAATTAGGTAACATTTGAGGTTTTGTCCGACTTTTGTTTGAAGACCCGCCACTGTGGGGCGTGAGGTTGGTCCAAGACGAGGGGAGTGATGAAGGAGGGAAGTGTAAGGGCAAGGTGGAGGGGGGGGGGGGGGGCGACGCAATACTCAACTGCATATTTTGCCTTCCATTTGATACTTGGTTTGAGAAAATCGGTTCAGTCATCACCGATGAACCGATGTGACTTTAATTGTGGAATATGCCCGAAATTCCGGACTTCCGGAATCGTGGATAGGGGACAATATATTCAAAGAATGTTTGATTGGCAATCAGTGATCTAGATGTGCGATTAGAAGTAATTTGGTGACCATTTCAATAGTTTTTAGCCTCTGAGGTATTACGATTGTACCGATTTATATGGAAAATTCCAGTGTATCCTTGTCAACACCCCTGTAACTCCGGAAGCAAGAGTCAGAACCGAATGAAATTCAGCAGCAGTCAATGGTATTACTGTATCTTTCATTTGAAATCAAGTTTGTAAAAATCGGTAGAGAATTCGTTGTGGAATGGGTGGGGCGTCATGAACCGTCGTAGGTGGCCAATGTGGTCAAAGCTGCTTTGATTGATCATTAGTGATCCAGACCCGCAAACTAGAGTAATGTTACATCAATTTTAATATGTTTTACTTCATTTGAACATTTGGTGGTACCAGTTTATATGGGAATTTGCTGTGTGACCGCACTCTTCAACCCGTAACTCCGGAACCGGAAGTCGGATCAACTAAAAATTCAATAGCAGCTTATGGGAGCGTTATACCTTTCAGATGAAACTAAGTTTGCGAAAATCGGTTCAGGCATCTCTGAGAAAATTGTGTGATTTTAAATGACACACACACATACATACATACACACACATTTGCCGATCTCGACGAACTGAATCGAATGGTGTATGACACTCGGCCCTCCGGGCCTCGTTGCAAAAGTCGATTTTTACAGTGATTGCATAGCCTTTCTTTATATGAGAAAGGCAAAACGCTTTTAATCCACCTAACAGTGTGATGAGACATTTCTTATAACTCTTATCACTCTCTTCGGATATTATATCGTTTGAGAACATTTAGAACTTGATGCTTCGCGATGTTTTTGATACATGCTACATGGGATAGTGGCAGGACTCAGAGAATCACTCAAATCAGTATAGGACAACATCAGTGCTAGAAATCTCAAACCAAGTCAATGGGAAATCGAAAAAATGGCCCATAAAATAGACATACAAACGAATTATTGCTAACGCTCTTTTAATAAAATATCTAAATTCCTCAATCAATGCATTGTGGTGGGAAAACTGAATTTTCCTAAAGGGGTTATATATTGTACTGAGCCAAAAAAATCGAATTTTTTTTTGAATAGATTTGAAGTTTATACTTTACTCAAATTTCCAACGCGACTGAGAACTAAGAAATCAACGCTTTTTCTTGAAAAAAGCGATACTAGCAGTGACACCATTCAAAGAAAATCAACAGTGAATATTTCCAGACTTGGTTTTATTTCCTATTTTAGAACTATTGTGTTTTGCCTTTCTCATATAAAGAAAGGCTATGCAATCACTGTAAAAATCGACTTTTTAACCGAGGCCCGGAGGGCCGAGTGTCATACACCATTCGATTCAGTTCGTCGAGATCGGCAAATGTCTGTGTGTGTATGTATGTGTGTGTGTGTATGTGTGTGTGTGTCATTTAAACTCACACAATTTTCTCAGAGATGGCTGAACCGATTTTCGCAAACTTAGTTTCATCTGAAAGGTATAACGCTCCCATAAGCTGCTATTGAATTTTTAGTTGATCCGACTTCCGGTTCCGAAGTTACGGGTTGAAGAGTGCGGTCACACAGCAAATTCCCATATAAACTGGTACCACCATGATGTTCAAATGATGTAAAACATATTAAAATTGATGTAACATTACTCTAGTTTGCGGGTCTGGATCACTAATGATCAATCAAAGCAGCTTTGACCACATTGGCCACCTATGACGGTTCATGACGCCCCCGGGGAACCCGCCAAGTTCCTAAGCTAATATCACACCCATTCCCTAACGAATTCTCTACCGATTTTTACAAACTTGATTTCAAATGAAAGATACAGTAATGCCATTAACTGCTGCTGAATTTCATTCGGTTCTGACTCTTGCTTCCGGAGTTACAGGGGTGTTAGTAAGGATACACTGGAATTTCCCATATAAATCGGTACAATCGTAATACCTCAGAGGCTAAAAACTATTGAAATGGTCACCAAATAACTTCTAATCGCAGATCTAGATCACTGATTGCCAATCAAACATTCTTTGAATATATTGTCCACTATCGACGATTCCGGAAGTCCGGAATTCCGGGCATATTCCACAATTAAAGTCAAATCGGTTCTTCGGTGATGACTGAACCGATTTTCTCAAACCAAGTCTCAAATGGAAGGCAAAATATGCAGTTGAGTATAGCGTCGCCCACCCCCCCGTCTTGCTTTTACACCTCCCTCCTTCATCACTCCCCTCCCCTTGGACCACCCTCACGCCCGCATTTCCTTCATCCATCCCGTATACCGAAATAAGATGAAGGATTTCTGACGCATCCTCCACTCCCACTCTACTAACCCCCCATTCCCTACACGTTCAAACCCATTCCACCAACCTTTCCAAATGATAATCACATGAAGAAAACATTGAACTCATGCTTATTAAGCTAATTAAATATTATTCTTTTGCCTTTCTCATATAGAAAGGTTATGCAATTGCTTCAAAAACCGATTTTCTAACCGAGGCCCTGAGGGCCGAGTCTCATATAACATTTGACTCAGTTCGCCGAGATCGTAAAATATCTGTGTGTATGTATATGTGTATGTATGTATGTATGTATGTATGTATGTATGTATGTATGTATGTATGTATGTATGTATGTATGTATGTATGTATGTATGTATGTATGTATGTATGTATGTATGTAAGTATGTTTTTTTTTTTTGAGAGCAGTAAAAAAAATTTCTGAAAAACCCTGAGTGAGGAAAAATGTACAAAAACCCCATTGTCAGGGAACGGGTTTGGGCTGCCATCACCCGACCCGCTAAAAACCACTGCTCTTGCCCAGAACCTGATTCCTCCCCGGCACTACCTTACGGCATTACTTTTAGTTGATCCGACTTCCGGTTCCGGAGTTACGGGTTGAAGAGTGCGGTCACACAGCAAATTCCCATATAAACTGGTACCACCATGATGTTCAAATGATGTAAAACATATTAAAATTGATGTAACATTACTCTAATTTGCGGGTCTGGATCACTAATGATCAATCAAAGTAGCTTAGACCACATTGGCCACCTATGACGGTTCATGACGCCCCCGGGGAACCCGCCAAGTTCCTAAGCTAATATCACACCCATTCCCCAACGAATTCTCGAGGCTAAAAACTATTGAAATGGTCACCAAATAACTTCTAATCGCAGATCTAGATCACTGATTGCTGTGGCGACCAACAAGAAACAAGACAACGATTCCGATTTTTTAACAGACAGTGTATTTGGAAACAGTTAAAAAATACCTGCAAAATTATTATTATATATAATGTTTGATACATTCGTGATTCTCACCTACGTTTAGTTCTTGTTTCCTCTAGTTTTTCGTTATTGTTTTGTGTATTAAATCCAATTGCAATCCTGCTAATACAATTGATAGATAGTTACAATAAAATTCGATGATGTTAAATTATCTTACGCACGTTTTCGATAATATAGTACCTATAATGGGTCCAGTAGTGATTTTCACTGAATCATAATCCAATTCTTTAGGTTATCCAATTATAGGTTAGGAAAAATATATAGGTTAACAAATTATATTGTTTGCATGTAGGTTATCAAATTCACTAACTTACTTAGCATAAATTTCAATTCAATTTAGTATAGCTTTTTTAATTAATAAATTTATACGCAAACTGCAAAACCTCGTAACACGTTCCTCAGATGATCATTCTTCTTTCTACCATCATGATCTGTCAGAAATCGCTAACGGCCGCGGTCGTTAACTATAGGGTGATCGTCGAAGATCGTCTTGGTGAGTTGTGCCGACCGAGGGGTGGTGACAGTCCCCCCCAGGTACGTCTGAGTCCAGGCTTACGTATCCTTCGCGACGAACATCCAAAACGGCGATCTTCGTTGCTGGACGTTCATAGATGCCTGTTGCCGTCTGAACCGTCGCTGATCTTACCTGGTTGTCTTTCCCTCGCTTGACTCCAATGACCCTACCCTTTGGCCAACAATTACGTGGAAGAGCGTGGTCCACTATCAACACGATGTCATTTTCTTCAATCGCCTTCACATTATTGTACCATTTGGTACGTCTTGTAATTTCCGGCAAGTAGTCTCGCATCCATCGTTTCCAAAATATGTTAGCCTCTACTTGTGACGATCGCCAGGCTTGCCTTAAGACCACGTCACTATCGCTTAAACAGGTCATCGGTTTGAGTCCACTGGATGATCCCAAAATAAAGTGGTTGGGAGTTAGTACAGGTGCCTCTGGATCGTCCACTGGCACGTGTGTCAAAGGACGTGAATTAATCAGATTTTCGATTTCCGTTAAGCAGTTTCGTAATACTTCATCTGTTGGAGATCTTCCCGGTTTTATCTGTTGCAGGTTTCTCTTCACCGTTTGCACAAGCCTTTCCCAGGCTCCTCCCATGTGCGGAGATGCTGGTGGAAGAAACTTCCACTCAGTTTGATGGCTGACTATCTCTCCAATAATTCTGTCATGATCCAATTTCTCTATCGCTTCCGCAAGCTCTTTGCTTGCTGCTGTGAAATTTGTTCCTCTGTCGCTGAATATTTGGATGGGTACTCCTCGCCTTGCCATGAAATTTCTTAGCGACAATATACATGAAACCGCGCTCAAAGAGTGTGCTATTTCGATATGTACTGCCCTCACCGTTAAACACGTAATTAATACACCCCAACGCTTTTCGTGCCTTCGCCCTACCACTACGTTCAATGGACCAAAATAGTCGATGCCGACATGAGAAAATGGTCTTGTGTAGGCTGCCAATCTTGCTTGAGGCAGATCTGCCATTGGCGGAGGATTTGGAACCGCACGTTGGTTTTTACACACCTGACAGTCAGCCCTGATTTTCTTATACAGCCCTCGCAGTTTTGAAATTCGAAACATCTGACGTATCTCGTTTAGGACGGTTTCGTGGTTCAGGTGATGGTACCGAAGATGGTAGTCCTGGATGATTAGCTTAGTGATGTAATGGTCCTTTGGAAGAATAACCGGATTCTGTGCATCCATACGAGCATATTCGCATGCTCCGATTCTGCCGTGCATGCGTAAGACTCGTTCTTTGTCGAGGAAAGGATTTAAGTTGAATATTGGGCTCGATTTCAAGAGAGATTTGCGTTCGGATTCAGTACTCGCTAAAAGACATATCTCATCTGAATACGATACATTTTGAGCTTGTTGGTAGAGCAAATTCGATGCTTGTTTCAACTCACTCGCTGAAAGTGGGCCAGTTTTGAGTTCGATGCTCTTGATTCTGCTCTGGAGGTTTGTGGCGAATCTAATGACTGTTGCTGCCGTTCGCCATAGACGTCTCCATGTAGAGAACCTCTCTGTATGGAACAAAGGATCCCTAGTTGTATTATGATAAAGCAGACTTGCTCGAAGTTCCTCTTTGGTTTCACCGGTGTTAAAAGGCTCAGCTGGCCATGTTTCTCTTGCTTGCCATAGAAATGCTGGGCCCTTGAACCATCGACTGGTTATGCTAAGGTCGGGTATTCGAGTCAGCCTCACATGGATGGGTAGGGCGAGCACAAAAGTAAGCCTAGCAAGGAATGAGTAAGGTGAGCACACAAGTCAGCCTCGCATGGAACGTAAAAGGTGAGCACAAAAGTCAGCCTCATGTGGGAGTGTTTGAGAGTGAATCAAAGTGTGATTGAGAGAGCACCCAAGTAAGCCTCATACAGGATGTATGATCGCGCGAGTGAGAGTGAATGAGTACATTCAGTACAGCCATCCCCCCAGAAGTAATACCGAGAGGTAGTTCCTGGGAGGAATGATGGCGGAGCCCAATGGAGTTTAGTCGGTATTAATGGCTGGTCACCATTCGAGTCCGACACGCCCCCAGTGCACCCCGTGTGGTAGATTGGACCCTACCGTTAGCACGTGTACTGGGCTAGGACAGACTTTTGCACATTTACTTCCATACCGTTATGAGTACACCAATTTAGCAGCATATCAATATCGGCTTGAATAGCACAACAATCGACTGCCGACGCAATTACACGGAAAAATTTCAGATCATCAGCAAACATATACTTAGGAGACTGTATAGCGGAGCATAAATCGTTTACGAATAAAATAAACTTTTTATAGGGGTTATGTTCGGCTTCCAGTCTTTGAACTATTTAACAAACGGAATATTTACTTATCATCCTTTTTTTTTACTTATCATCCGACGTTTCGGCTACATGTATTGCGCCTTTCTCAAGGAATCTACAAAACGTTACACTCAGTCAAAATTACATTACAAGAAACATTGATTAACCTAAACACTTACTAAGCTAGTTACCGTGTTATCGTCAAGCACACCTTCGTATATTGGTGCAATTGTCATATTTAGCTGTTCTGAGGGTGAAATGTGCAAGAAATGTATGATTATCGGCGCGATGCCTTTTGAATTTGAAAATGTTACTTTTGCGTATTGCCACTGACTCACGTATGTGGCGGTTTAATAATTATCCGAAAACGGTCCGTAAACGAAGAAAACTATTTGTGTTTGCTGTTTCTGTATCACGTCTGTTTTGATCACAGCGGTACTCATGATCAGTGATCGTACCCCTCTCTAGGTGGGATCCGTGTGTGTATTTTTGAGATTTGTTTTTCTTCTCTCTCCTCTCTGTGTTGTTAAGTTTTTGACTGTGTGTAAAACCCCTGCATACGTGTTACTCAAATTGAATGTGTCAGTGCGTTTATTGACTGTGTGTGGTGTGTTTACAATGTGGCATGTTTCGAGTATAGCTAAATTTTGTCTCTTCCATGTGCTGTCCAATACCTCTACCCGATTGAAGTCAAAGTCGTGGTGCTTCGTTATGCAGTGGTCTAGAAGTGCCGTCCTCTCCCTCATTCTAGTCACTTCTTCGTCCTCCGCTGATGAACTACCAGTCCATAGCTCATATAGTTTTTTCACATTGGATCGATGATTGCATATTCTGGTTTTTAATTTGTTCGATGTCATGCCCACATAGCAAGCTGGGCACTGGGCGCAAGGTATTTTGTATACAACATTGCTTTTCTCATCCTGTTCCATTTTGTCCTTCAATGTTGGGAGTAGATGGCCTATTGTGCGAGCTTGCCTCATACTCACAACAACATCGGGGTAGTCATGCTTCAACTGTTTTTGAATCTTTGTTGAGAGTCCTCCTACGTACACCATAGATCTGTATTGTGTGTTGTCCGGTATGCTGTGTTGTTCTGTGGGTGGTTTTGTTTGTTTTTCGTTAGCTCTATTGATTAATCGGCTAATAAGGGATGTGGGGTAGTCGTTCAGTCACAACTGTCTTTTAATTATTGCATCAGCTGTTTTTGTGGAAGTGTTTGTGGAGAAGGTTCTTACTCGTTTGATGAAATTGTCAGCGACGTTAATTTTGGTGCGTTCGTTGTGGTATGAGTGGTAGTTCAGAAAACGTCCAGATGCTATTGGTTTCATATACCATTCCGTTTTCACTGTCTGGTCAGACTGTCTAACCAAAAGTAAGTCTAGGTATGGTATTCGTCTGTCTCTTTCTACTTCGACTGTGAATTGAATTTTGTTATGGTATTCATTGAAGGAGTCTTTCACCTCCTCTATTTTGTCCGCTGGTACTGCAAGCAGTAGATCGTCTACATATTTGCGCAGCACCGGCAGTTCGATGCCGATTTTTCGAACAACATTGTCTATGAGCGATTCCATAACTAGATCCGCTATAATTGGTGATAAGGGGTTTCCCATCGCTGTGCCATACACTTGTTGGTAGTGTTGATCCTTGAAACGAAAATAACTGCAGGTCAAACAGAACTCTGTTATTTCAAGGAACATGTCTAAGTTGATGTTTGTATTTTCTTGGATGTTGTCCCAATTCCCAATAACGTCATGCAGAACAAGTTCTTTGGGGATACAGGTGAAGAGGGAGATAACATCTAGTGATATCAGTACATATCCAGGGGGGAGTTTCACGGTATTGATGTATTGGCATAAAGAAAATGAGTCTGATACGTTGTACTTGCTTGCGATAGACTGTTGGATGATTTTGCCGACGTATTTTGACAGCTCATATGTCGGTGAGGTCATACATGGTACTACCGGTCTCAGTGGGAGCCCTTCTTTGTGTGCCTTTGGTGCACCGTATATTCGAGGGCATACTGCTTTGTATGTTTTCAGGCGAGTCGCTGTTTGTTGGTTAATTAGCTTTAGATCTGATAGTCGCTTCACGATTTGATTGTTTTTGCTTTGGTAGCTTGATGTCGGGTCTCGGTTTAGCTTCTGGTAGGTGGAAACATCCTGAATGAGACGTTGCATTTTGATCTCATACTCCTCTCGTTTCATCATCACTGTTCTGTTTCCTTTATCGGCTTTTATTACAACAATCTCGGGGTGTTGTTTCAAGAATCCTCTCGTAGCTGTTATTATGCTACGGTACAACTTGTCTGTGGAGTTTTCGTTAGGTTTATACTTGTGCGCATGTAGAAAGTTTTGAATTTGGTTGACTGTTATGCATCTATTCTGCTCTTGGATTTGTCGGTCATCGTTCAGATGTATTATATTTTCTATGTCTGCTATCATGTGGTAGGTTGGAATATCATTGAGGTTTGTGTACGGTAGTGCGAAGTTGTGTCCGAGGCTGAGCAATAGCTCTACATTTTGTGGGATTTCTAGACCGGTATTGTTGTAGAGGGCTTTGGCGTTATATATGGGAGTTTTCGATACGGTGGTATCCTATGTTCTGTTGATGATGGTTCTGTATTTTTTATCTGTTCTGTTGATATTGGCTTGTATGTTCCTACAATGGAAGGCATTTTGTTGCTCGAAGAACTTTGTACTCTCGTTCTCCATGATCTGCCTGTTGATGTACGATTTTAGTGTGGCAAGTGTGGAGTTTATTTGTTTAATTTTGTGGAAGGTGTGCTTTATCTCTATGTTCAGAATAGCTTTCTTGAACCTCATAGTGTGTCGATTCATTTCATTCAGGTAGGGGCTATTCTCTTCGATTAACGGTAACAAACATGCGAAGCTGTTTGTGATGTGAATTGGAAACACTCCTGTTTTACGACACTTCAGAAGAAAATCCTTCCTGTTTATCATGTTTCCCAACTTTCGATTTTGCGTAGCATACGCTTTCAGGTTTCTTTTCGCTTCAGACCCATAATCATTGTCGATGCGTTGATAAAAGTTCGCCATAGGGTTGAGTTTGTGAGAAAACTAACGACTGTTGGTGGAATTCTTTTTATAGGGGTTATGTTCGGCTTCCAGTCTTTGAACTATTTAACAAACGGAATATTTACTTATCATCCATGGATGATAAGTAAATATTCCGTTTGTTAAATAGTTCAAAGACTGGAAGCCGAACATAACCCCTATAAAAAGAATTCCACCAACAGTCGTTAGTTTTCTCACAAAATAAAATAAACAGTAGCGGGCACAAATGACTTCCCTGAGGCACACCTGACTCTATCACAAACGGAGATGATCTCGTTTCATCTATGCGCACAAATGCACTACGCTCGGTGAGGTATGACATTATCCACCGTGTCAACCACTCAGGAAGTCCCATGCGCTTAAATTTGGCCACGATTAACAAATGAGGCACCCTATCGAACGCACAGATGTCTTAAAACTAGGGATACAATTCCATTTACAAGATGGAGGACAATAGTTTTCACGTAGAGTAAAAATTACAGCTATCTTAAAACTAGGAATACGGAATACAAATTTGATTTTTTATCGGAGACTTATGCTTGGTCAAGATATTCAGAGGGGGGTTTACTTCCAAAATCGGTGTAGCAGCAGTTGTGTCAAGGACAGGGGAAAGAAGGCGTAGATGGTGACCGTGAGAGAAGAGCAAAACTTGCAACTTTCGGGCAAACGGGAGATCAGCGAAACAAATTAGCCCCTCAGTCTAATAGGTCGGATTGGCGGATGGTATTTTTCGGACCCGCGGGGAATCCTTCAAGAGTCATCAGACCTCGAGTCGCTCTCGCTTCAGTTTTCGTAGTGGTAAGGGCGACGGCGGTTACATAGCGGCACTCTCGAGCTGATCGGTTTCACAAGGCAAGAGGAAACTTCTAAAAACGAGAAATAAAAGAGAGGGGCTAAATTGGGATATTTATCGTTTTTATGGAAGTATAATGTATTTCTACAATGAACAAAGAATCAAAATCAGCTCTTAAAATTAATGTTTCAGATTAGCGATCCCACGAATATGTACGACAGTTAGATAGTCTTGCTATTTTCTGAGAAATCGAGGGGGTCCGCATTACCCCTACTGTCTTAATAGTCCCGGGTTCCCCTATAAAATACTTCTGTAAACAATTGAATGAAATCCTGTTGAAACACTGCTGCCGTGCCAGTATATTTCAAACTAGCGGTATAAGCTGTTATTACAGTCAAAAGGTAGTACTTTTGAATAATCCATATGATCTCACACCTTTCAATAACTCGAGATGGATGTTTGCCCTGACATTTTTATTAGTAATCCAGTAGCTAAAACTGACGTAAGATTTAGAAATCGACTAAATTTGTGCAAATAGTCTTATACGAGAAAAATAAGCATACATATTAGACACGAGCATTTTTATTCAGTTGATGTCATCTTACTAAAGACGTTGAATCTCTAGTATGACCAGGGTGGCCAGATAGAATTCCTTAATATCAGTAGGGTCACTAAAAGTTTATCGGTAGTTATCGGTAGGCCGGGGGAACCATAGGGAATGAGACGTGTCAATGGTTCAATCACGTATATGGCACCTCTATCCCATTTGTATTGAACTGACATAAGTCAACATCTCAGCGGGCACACAAATTATGGGCCCCACCCCACTGACAGCTCAAATTGTTCTGCTCATTTTGCTCGAAGCTCGATTTTCACTAGGATAGGATCGGCCAGCTCTGTCCCCTGTTTTTGAACCAATTCTGAACCAGCTCGTGATTGGACGAAAGTGACATTGGCAAACGTTCGGCTTGGAAACTAAAAGTACTAAAGGGCTGCACGGAAGTGTTGTCGTATTGTGATATAAAACGTAAAACGACTTTTGTTTACCGTTTTGTTTTTTTTTTTGTTTTCTTGAGATTCCGCTTTCTTTCCATAACGTCCGTCTGTAATTATGAAGTGCAAGGCATTTTCTGGCAAGCGAATTCAAACATATTATCCAGAACTGAAGTTCTACAGGTTTCCGAGAGATCCGGTAGCGCGGTGTGCGGATTAATGCGGAAATGTCTTTTCGAAGTCTAACCAAGTAACTGACTATTTAGCCTAAGTATGAAAATTATTTCAACTTCATGTAAAAATTGTCTTTGTTCCAGCGCCGAGTGAATTGGGAGTATTGTCTATCGCGAGATAATATAGCATTTCGTCGAGTTGTTGCTATATGGGATACACACGAGTGCGGTCGAAACAAAAACAAACGTCTAAAATGTTTTCTCACTCGCACTGATGCAAACTAGATGGGCGCGTAATTCAACGCACGGCCCGGTGGCGCATGGCTGAAAAGTCGCAATGTTGATTTAAGAAAAGATTCGCAATACTTTGGGGCAAACCGTGAGAAAGTTATCCTGGAAATCGCTTGTTGTTCTTCTTTTAGTATTATCGATACAGTTGAATTTTACAGATTTCAACTGCATCAATCATCGGTGTAAATAGAAGCGTGTTATTTTCTACTGCTGTTTTCTCCGAAAAAATCACATGAAGTACTGGAACAAACCTAAACACCTATACAAACTAAACAAAAATTAAGCCTTGCAAAAAAGTAGTTTTAGAATATTTAAACCAAATGCGAACAGAGAAGATTGATCTTGTGAATGAGGTTGCTCGACTCAGAAAGCAACTTACAAAAATGAAGAGCATGGAAATATTTTTCGTAATGGCCAACAACAAATATATATTATTTTGCTTTGCTGTATTCCGATGGAAGACCCGTAATGATCATTTAAATGCGGATATAAAGACTACATCATTGGTTTTTCCCGGAGCGTGAAATTGATACATAATATAGAATATTTTAATCAGAACAATTTAAGTTTTGGACACGACTTTAACAAAACAAATATTTTGGCAACATTGGTCGAGTGGGGGTATGTCGTTTTCAGCAGGGATTAGCAAAATATAAGAAGAAACGAGCTGGCGGATCCTATCCTAGAATTTTCACTTGTCAGATACCGTACGGCATGACTCAATTTTTAGACATTTGTTAAAAAGCGAAAAGATTAGACAGCTAATTGAAGAAATGTTTTGTTTTGGACAAAAGAGATTATAACTACAAGAGGGAGCAAAGCGATACTGTCTCCATGTATTCACGGACTGAAACATGGGGTCTCGCTCTAGCATATTGTATCCCATTACTTTGACATCTGTGTACCCGGGGCAATATGCGTCAAACCAATGGGCCTAGCATATGTAAGAGCTAGATGATAAATTTTCAGTGTTAACAGCGATATGCGACCTCTAGTAGTTATACCAACAAATTAAACGAATTTGACTATCACAAAATTGTGTCGAATGAAATTGAATTTGATTATTGTGGATCGACCCTAACGCGATGTTTTAGATGCTGGCTTTGAAATCATAGCGGCGTAGCAGATACCTGGGTACAATGGTATCTTACGCGATTGGAATGACTTGATAGATACATGGTAAACGATTGAGATGGCGAGTCTTTATTCAGAGATTCAGTCACATTAATAGAAATAACATGGAGGAATCAAAAGAGAAAGCTAGAAGAAAAATAGAATTTGATAATTCTCTATTATGATGGTAGTTTACTCCAACAATATTAAATTACAACAAGTATACACGAAGTGGGTGATGATATGTTTGCAAAGTTGTTACCATGGCCAAAATATATTTCCGCCACGGGTCAAAATGAAATCTGGGTGGCGAAATAAAAAAAAATCATTTTATGGAAAATACAATTTTTAAAGATTTCTTAGTAAATGATAGTAAATTTTAAGAGATCTGTATTGATGGTCAGATGTAAGCCGATGTTGTGCATGAGTATAGAGTAAAAATTTCTGAAGTGGCCCCCTCATTTTTCACAAAGTGGTGAATTTTGCAAAACATGTTTTAATTTTATTGTTTAGGTACCCCCAAACACCTTCGTGAAATATTTCGTCATTATTCGAAATATTTCTAATAGTTTTAGTTAATTGAAAATTTATACACATTTTTATTATAATATTTTTTACAGCTAAAGCTTAATTTCGAATTTCACCAAACTTCACTGGTAGTTTAACAAATGTTTAGTCTAGAAAATTTCGAAAAAAGTTTTAACATATGTTAACTATTTCTACTTTTTTTAAACAATTATTCAAAAAATGCAGTTTTAAATGGTTCCTTCACGCGATATTCATACCGTTTAAGTTGTAAAATGTTGCATATATTATCAGCTTTCAATTCCAAGAAAATTTTTTTTTGAGCAAACATGAAGTTTTTAAAATATTTGATTTTTTGTGTTGGTATGCGAAAAACAGCGCGCGAGCGAAACTCGCGTCGCTGGTCGCCACGGCACGCTTGGACCAACATTGCACTAGCGAACCTGCCGTACGCTCCGCGACCCTTTTAGACAAGTATAAAAGTTGGCAATAATGAGTTTTGATTGGCAAATGGCGTGTGACGGACTATATAAATCAGTTTTAGGAGACCAGTTGGTGCGATTATACTTGATACAAACATACTGTTTATATTGTTTGTACGTACTGTTTATTACTTCATCGTTTCCGTTTGTTGAAATAAGTTATATTTCTGTGGTTGATAGGTCACCCGGAAGAGTGCAGTAATTCTTTGTATAAAATAAAAAAAAAAACTTAACCAATGTTCCAGGGAAAATCTTTCCGTTACGCATAAATTCAAATAAATGAAATTTGGATTGCAAATATACAATCGAATTGATATTTACATATGCTAAAGAAATGGTTTTTCTCCCGTGAGCAAATACAGATCTTCAATGAAGCAATAAATAAACTATTGCGTATAGAGCTAGTTTGTACTGGTCATACATTATGCTGTTTGTACAATTATAATAAAATTACAATGGTTTGATTATACAAAGAGTTATTTCAAAACTATTGATTCTCTATTTTGCGCTATGAAATTCACGCTTCTCAGCAAAAAAGCTTGTCCTGGAAATGCAATAACTATTGATGACGGTACATTAGATGGCAAATTTTCAGATGACATAGGATGTGTTACATTGGGTATTATCGATAAGACTATCGCAACGAAACTCATTCTCTAGCTTTGCATTTGATGTGATCAGAGACTTGGCGAGCTCCCACTAGTGTTCGTCGCGGTTGCGGTAATTACCGCAACCGCGCGGTATTTACCGCACCCGCACCGCAAAATCTGCGGTGCGGTGAGACACTTTTTCCCGCAGATGCGGTGCGGGAAAGAGCTTTTACCGCGCGGTTTTACCGCAACCGCACCGCAAAAAAATGATAAAGTGATAATTTTGATTATTCTAATTGATAATGAAAGAAAATCTAGCTGTGTCCGAAATATTTTGACGCTATTATTTTTATGACATATTTTTGTTATTTTATATTTCTAAGAAAAACTTCATAAACTAATCATTTCAAATACTTAAAATGCAAGATCCAAATAGAGACAAAATTATTAGATCATTTAAAAACAATACATGTTTACTCTTAAAACCAATTTAAAAGTGAATCACTTCTCTCGATTTCTGTTGGAAATCGTGGAATTATGAATCGTTTTCGATATCACAACACGTGATATCGTAACGTAAACACGTGATCAAACGTGATCACCCTAGTGAGAAATGTTGGTGTATACCAAATTTTCCTCCTTAGGGTGAAATATAGCATAGTGCTTTCGCATAGGCCTGCTAAGCCAAGACAAGTTTTGGCTTCACTGTGTCTCATCGGCATAAACAGAACTTCTGCTCGGACGGGACATCACGTTTGATCAGTCGTTCGATTGAAACACAAAGTGTGTTTTAGTTTTAATGGATTTGCGTCAAGCCGGCGCTAATCTATTCCGACAAAAAGTTAGTGTCGGTTTCTGATGAGGCGAAGCCAAAACGCAACTGTGTAAGAAATAAGGATTTGTGTCCTCAAGTGCAAAGACTGGTTTTACCAACAAATTTTCACCCTAGTGAGAAATTTTGGTGTTTATTAAATTTTCCTCTTTAGGGTGAAATATAGCATAATGCTACATAACTTTTTTTCGCGTACTTCCATTCGAATTTACTATAATTTTCTACCAAATTAGGTCCTAATATTTTTCAGTCAAGACTATTTTGTAGCTTTTTTGAAGCTTTTGTTGCCAAATACCACATAGTTTGACTCCCGTTCACTTCAATTTAAGTTTTTGCCATTGGCTCTTTGACAGAAAATTACACTTCATTCATTTTTAAAGGGAGCAATCTTAGTTTTTAAATGATAATACATCTGTTTCTTGAAGAATGCGGAAGTTGGAGTTTTGGGTTATTTTGTCCGTAAATCCCCCTATTTTTAAAAATCATTTCTGCTGTATGCTACAAACCGTACATTTTTTGCAGTTTTTCTAATTCTGTGCCGGTTGAGACCGGACTCCTGATTAGATGTAATGTATAGGCAATTTTTTTTCATCAAATATGGCGTCGTTCTTATTAATGAAATACAATATGTTTTTATTTCACTGTATTGGAATATATGCGCTACTATATAGAAGTACTGGTATTTCGACTTTAAATTTTTTTTTGGTGAAATTCCGTTAAGAATGAAAAGTGGTTTACTACGTAAACGCGAAAATCATCCATTTCATTTTCATATGTCAAAAACATTGAAAATGTGAAAATTTAAAGAAATAAATAAGCAACTTCATTTCTTATTACATTTTTATTCCACATTTTTCAATTAACTGAAGAGTTGCTAAAATAAAAGTTTTCCTATTACTGCAGTAGAACGTTTTTGAATGTATAATGTTTACCTTAAAATGTATGAAATTTTATTAAAAGTTGATTTTTTCATAAACATTACATTCTGAGGAGTCTCTTAAAGTTAAAGTTAAATTTTACCGCATTACCGCGCGGTGCGGTGCGGTAAATAAAGTGCGGTTGCGGTAAGCGGTACGGTTTTATTATTTTTTTGCGGTTGCGGTGCGGACAATCCATTTACCGCCCACATCCGCACCGCGACGAACCCTAGCTCCCACCGACTCGCTCATGCGATGTTGGTCCAAGCGTGCCGTGGCGACCAGCGACTGTTTTGCTCGCGCGTTGTTTTTCGCATGCCGGGTAACACAAAAAATCAAATATTTTAAAAACCTTATATTTGCTTTGTTAAAACTTTTTTCGACATTTTCTAGACTAAACATTTGTTTAACCATCAGTGAACTTTGGTGCAATTCGAAATTAAGCTTTAGCTGTAAATAATATAGTAAAAAGGCGTATCAATTTTCAATTAACTAAAACTATTGGAAATATTTCGAATAACGACAAAATATTTCACGAAGATGTTTGGGGGTACCTAAACAATAAAATTAAAACATGTCTAGCAAAATTCACCACTTTGTGAAAAATGGGGGGGGCACTTCAGAAATGTTTACTCTATATTTACCCAACCTTTGCAGTCTTTATACGTCTTATTCGCAAAATTTAAAAACTATGTCCTAAAGTGAGCCAAAATACCTTTTTCACCCTATTGTGGCGTTGAAATCAACTAATTAAGAAAACAAGAATTCATTTTGTTATACTTTCGTAGAATAGCTTTTAGTTCGAAAATTTTTTATCACAAGTGTACGCTCAATTTTAGCATTCACTGTTCCTAACGTGTATTATCTTGCGCACGCTTTTATCTAACTTTATCAACAAAAATGCATTTATTGCAAATTTTAAAACCCTTTCATTAAAACAAAACGGAAATAACTATCATATAGTTTTACCGCGAGGAACAAGCGAAAAAGGCATGGTTCATATATTATCAACACATATATTTGTCGGCAACAATAACTGAACTCATTAGATTTCAACTAATTCTAGAGATAACCAGAAACTTCGATTTTTCAGGTGTGACAATTCTTCTATCATTAACTGTATTCCTGAACTTAGTGGCGGAGACATTACCTCAAGTATCCGATGCTATTCCCTTATTAGGTAGTGCATTTACATAATCATATATATATATATATATATATATATATATATATATATATATATATATATATATATATATATATATATATATATATATATATATATATATATATATATATATATATATATATATATATATATATATATATATATATATATATATATATATATATATATATATATATATATATATATATATATATATATATATATATATATATATATATATATATATATATATATTAGGGCATTGCAAAAAAAACTTTTTTTGAATTCTCAAAGCCCCCCCCCTCCCATATTGTGACAAATGTCGAAGTAAGCTTAGATGCCAAATTTCAGATCATTTGGACAATTTTAGACCCCCGCCCACTTCGCTTGAAATTTTTGAAATTGGTACTAAGGGAAAATATAGAGGAAAAATATACTAAATGCTATAATTTTTGAAGTAGCTATCAGAAAATTACAATTTATACCTCTTTTTAAAGGAAATGACCTAAGTTATTGTTAGTATATCCTCTATCTAGAAAAATAGGGGAAAGTGGGGTACTGGGTCATTTTGGCCCCAAAATTCCCTATTTTTCATAATTTTTCTGCTTTGTGATGCAAATCATGCATATTTTGGAGTTTTTCTAATGTAAACAAATCTCAGAAATCGAACGGAACCTTTTTGACTCGTGTCCGAATACGGGAAGTTGGGGTTATAGGACCTTTTGTCATTAATATTAAATTTTATAATTTTTTCGTGCATATATCTCTATTATTCTTCAATCAATTTTCATGAAATGTAGCTTGTTGAACGCGGAAAATTCTTATGAATACAACATAAACGAATTTGTTAGCGGTAAAATTCAGAAACATCAAATTTTTGGACATTAACTCTACAAATCACATTTTTTTCGTTAAATGTCCTAATACCTCAACTTCCCCTATTTTGCCAGGATGGAAACTTTTCTCATGCGATCCTCAAGCGTGTTTTACACTAAAAGTAGTAAATTTAATAAGAATTTTGTTGTTGAACGGAGTTAATATGTGCAATTTTATGATAAAAATGTGAAATCGAGACTAAATATCAGATAATTTGATGTTTCTGAATTTTACCGATAACGAATCTATTTTTATTGTGTTCCTAAGGATTTTTAACGTTTAACAAGGTACATTTTATAAGAATTGATTGAAGAATAATGGAGATATATGCACGAGAAAATGATAAAATTTAATATTAATGACAAAAGGCCCTATAACCTAATCTTCCCGTATTCGGACAAAAGTCAAAAAGGTTCCGTTCGATTTCTGAGATTTTTTCACATTAGAAAAACTCCGAAATATGTATCATTTGCATCACGGAGCAGAAAAATTATTAAAAATAGGGAATTTTGAGGCCAAAATAACCCTTACCCCACTTTCCCCTATTTGTCTAGAAACAGGAATATCTTCCTTCAAACACTAAGGTAATTTCTTTTAAAAAGAGGTATAAATTGTAATTTTCTGATTGCTACTTCAAAAGTTATAGCATTTAATATATTTTTCCTCTATATTTTCCAATAGTACTAATTTCAAAAATTTCAAGCGAAGTGGGCGGGGGTCTAAAATTGTCCAAATGATGTGAAATTTGGCATTTGAGCTTACTTTGACATTTGTCACAATATGAGAGGGGGGGCCTTTGAGAATTCAAAAAAAAATTTTTTTTGCGATGCCCTAATATATATATATATATATATATATATATATATATATATATATATATATATATATATATATATATATATATATATATATATATATATATATATATATATATATATATATATATATATATATATATATATATATATATATATATATATATAAATGGAATATATTCTTATATTCTTAATTTTTTTTATCTGTACGTGTGCGTATGTTTGTATCACTTGCTAAATGTATAATGGGTTCGCTTATATAACCTTTGGTGTTAAAATCTTTATTTGTTGCTTTTGGTCATGGTTTGGAATATTCAGAATAAGTGTTTCTATTTTTAATTATCTGAATTCTTTGGCAACCAATAACATTTATCTTAGAAAATACATCTATAGAAATCGAATGTTATAGCATTTTCAATTTTTAATGTAAGACTGTTCGATCTTAATGCTAATAAAGGTTATTCATAATATAAAAATCATCTTTAAATAGTGTTCAAAAACTACAAAAATTCCTTGACTTTTAATTTTACAGCAATGCAATTACAATTATATATCTGCCCATTATGACATTTGTTACAAAATTTCTTATCATTTTTTTTCCTCGTCGACACCTAAGAAGAACGTACATCATTATTGTTTCCGTACTCTAAGGCAATCTATGAGACGTTTCTGATCAGTTGATTACTTCTTGTTTAGAACGAATGAAGAGGGAAACGATGCAAACATTTCTTTTATCGCGACGTGCATGAATTGTATTTTGTTTTCTTTCAAGTTCACGCAGGCGTGTCAATTTTTTCAAGCTCGGGCTCAAACTGATATTATTTACACCAAGTTTTGCAACAGTTTTCATATAACAATCGATTAAACTGAGAAATTTTTGGTAACAACGGTAGGTTTCCCGAGCAAATACTCATGGGTTCAAACACCACACAGCCCCTTGAAAAGACCTTAAACATGGTCCGTGCCAAAATTCCCAACCATCAAGACACTATGAAATGGTCTCAAAAACCCATAAATACACCAACATATGGTATTTTATATGAGATATACCGGACCATGGTAATGGTGTTTTCATGGGTTGAACCCATTTCAAACACCCATGTCAAGCCCCATTAGTATGGGGGTATTATGGACTTTCCGTTTGCTCGGGATACCGGACCATGACGATGGTGTTTTCGTGGGCTGAACCCATTTCAAACACCCATGCCCAACCCCATGATTATGGGGTATTATGGACTTTACGTTTGCTCGGGTTTGCAGCTCTCAAGTCGAGAGATAATGGTTGTCAATGGAGATTGCCAGGCACAGCGCAGGGAAGCTACTTGGGATCACTGATATTTCTGATTTACGTCCATGACGTGTTTTTAGTACTGAAAACTCCTCGCCGGTATTGCACAGATCATCTCAGCATTAAACGTTTGCTTATGGTGGTGTAGCAAGAACTGCCACTGTGGAATTCCGATGAAAGACTTTCTGGCAGAGATCTTCCTCCCAGACTCCCAAAACTTTTTTACTCTCCAAGCTCTGCCTGCCAGACCTCAGAACTTTTTAACTGCCGAAAACATGCGGAAAAGGCAATGTCGATTGAGAGGTAACGGGGGGAATCAGTACCCTTTCGACTGTCCTGGTTTTTTACTCGTCTGATATGGTCACCCTACTAGTTGTCTTATCTTGTTTTAGCATAGGGTGCCGACAATCGACCAGTTCCGGCAACCGACCACTTTTCCCTACTCTTCTATATGAATTACTTACTAGTAATCACTATTGTCCAGCAAAGACACTGCACTATGGTCCCAAAGCTGTATTTAGGAAGACAAAACTGTTTGCGCCTAAACCGTTGGTTTTAGATATATAGTATCTTCGGCAAACTTTCTTAGAACTTTCTTACCAATTTTTTATATTAGTTGAATTAGGGTGGTCCTTGTGGTTAGGGTGTTCAAAGTATCAACTTCTTAGATAAGTAAAATTTAGCTACATAATGTTCTACAAAATTATAAATCAATCAAATTGAAGCAACTTTTCTGAAGAAACTATGTGGCTATCTCTAATGGTTAATGTGCTATGATTTTTGCAATATTTAAGGTAGGGTGGCTCTTTAAAAATTTGTTTTCTATTAATATCTTTTTATGTATTAATTTCTCGCTAATACTTTGTTCTATAGGTTTTTAGAACTTTTGTAAATACACATTTTTGTCGAAGCAATAAAGTTTCTATCTCTTTTGTTTGCATAGTTACAGACGATTTTCATAACAAAAATGTTTTCTTTCAACATTGCAAATGGATTTTCAATCTTTTAATTTCATTTGAAAGATCGAAACTTGTGTAGTTTTTGGTGAAAAAACTGCGAGTGCGCTATTTCTGTAAAATAAATAATTAATTTTTGAAAATGGTGTATTTTTCAATAAAAATCGTTCATAAATTTAACACACATTGACTATTTCTTAGTTGATTTTACCATAAAAGATTGAGCGATGAAAACGTGACCTCTTAAAATCACTATTTTTCATTTGTCACTTCATACATTGATTTATCGTAAATACTTTGTTTGCAACACTTTTAGAACTTTGCATGGCGAAGATTTTTGCTGAAGTAACAAAGTTATTATTTCGTCTATTTGAAAAGTTATGAACGATTTTTATTGTACAATACACCAATTTCAAAAATTAATTATTTTACAGAAATAACGCTCTCGCAGTTTTTTCACCAAAAACTACAAAAGTTTCAATCATTCAAATGAAACTAAAAGATTGAAAATCCATTTGCAATGTTGGAAGATATATAGCTTTGAAAAAAAAAAAAAAACAAAAATCGCCTGTAACTATGCAAACAAAAGAGATAGAAACTTCATTGCTTCTACAAAAATGTGTATTTACAAATGTTCTAAAAACCTATAGAACAAAGTATTAGCGAGAAATTAACACATAAAAAAGATATTAATAGAAAACCAATTTTTAAAGAGCCACCCCACCTTAAATACTGCAAAAATCATAGCACATTAACCATTAGAGATAGCTACATAGTTTCTTAAGAAAAGTTGCTTCAATTTGATTGATTTATAACTTTGTAGAACATTATGTAGCTGAATTTTACATATCTAAGAAGTTGATACTTTGAACACCCTAACCACAAGGACCACCCTAATTCAACTAATATAAAAAAAAAATCGGCAAGAAAGTACTAACAAAGTTTGCCAAAGATACTGTATATCAAAAACCAACGGTTTTAGCGCAAACAGTTTTGTCTTCCTAAATACAGCTTTGGGACCATAGTGCACTGTGCATGCGTACATATGCAATATATTGGAAAAGGTTGGTTTGAATTTTGCTGTAATGTAGATGTGATACACTGATGTTTCGAATTAAATGGTTGTTTTTCAACACTATGCCTATTTGAAAAAAAATTTAGAATTGGCACCGTCGGTTCGTTATCACATAGTATTCTTCATTTTGTGAAGAAAAAAGTTATTTCACCAAAGCCATAAGTAAGCAATTCATTGATAGACTTTTTCAACTTGTTTTGAAATAGAGTGTACCATCCTCCCCAGGGCATTTACTTTTTTGTCAATGTAGGTCCACGTGAAATTAATGAAGATTTTTAAAATGATTCCGTGGTATGTACCCTAAGAAACATATTTAAATGAAAGTGGAAAATTAGGTATTTATTTTTAATGGCTATAGCCAACGTTCGTTCTGTATTAAGTAATCCATTAGACGTTTGTTTGACAATTCAGCGGTGGGTTCTGTCTACAAGTCTACTGCGAACACCTCGTCCGACATACAGACTCTTTATACACAGACTAGAGAAGTGTCAAAAATTGCAGCCAAACGGACTGTCAAAAAGTGTAGCCAAACGAGCATGATGGTTTTGAGAGCGGAAGTACAAGAGGACGCCCATGCAAAGTTTATGGGAGCTTCCGTGATGCCAGTTTACATTCATGGTTGCTAGTTTTACTGCTTTTCTCTCCGCTAGTCTGTTATAAAAAGTGTCTGTAGTCCGACAAACAACTTTCATTATTCCGATTCGTTTGATATTAAATTAATTTAAATTAATTGAATAATTGATTAAAAACGATTTTATAATACTAATTGTTACTTACGTAGTAAAACAACCAGTATTGAAACTGGTATCGTCACGAGACACATTTCCACTAACGGCAACCGTACACTGGGGTAAAAATGTACCCCACGCCAACTTTGACACCTGCTTCTACGAAGGCTATAAGCAAACTGGCTATACCACCTTTTCAAACTCTTACTAGGAACTTTAAATTGGATTATGGTTAAGGTCCCAGGTCGGTAGATGCCGAATTCTCGTCTTTAGATGGCTTTAAAGAAGGCGTGGGGTATATTTTTACCCCAGTGCAACTTTCTAGAGGGTATTCAAACTTAAAGATACCGGACTTAGGATACCGGAATGCAAATTTAGAAAACACTCAAAATGTTGCAACTCTTGGTACAGCCCACTCATTGAAAAACCCAGGATTGATCGCGATTTGTTGTTTCATAAATGGAAATCTACGCACAACGAGGACGACTTTAGCGTTTTTAAACGATTAAGAATCCAAGTCACTTCCATGGTTATAAAAGCAAAACAAACATATTATAACAATATATTATCAACAAACCTACCTTCGCAGGTATTTTGGAAAAGGCTGCGTAACTTGGGTTTCAATACACCTCCAAATAGCAGAGAAACTTATCATTTTTCCACAACGCATAACTCTGACACAATGAATTATATACAAAGCATTGATGGATTTCAATTTAAACCAATCTTGGACTATGAAATAGTCATTTCTATCTATAAGGTTACCTCAAATGCCGTTGGTCTAGACGAACTTCCAATCAACTTTTGTCATGCAAATTTCCTAATGCCTGGAAAAACTCAAAAATCCTACTTCTGATAAAATGCAACAATATATGTGCTTTAGATAACTTGAGGCCAATAAGTATTCTTAGCGCTCTGTCGAAGGTTTTCGAACGTATAATAAAAAACCGATTTAATCCACTTAGCAGTGAAATGAGGCATTTCTTACTCATATCACTGTTGGATCATTCATTAGTTTGCCGAACTCATGCGGATTAGGTACCCAACTAGAGGTGGGAAGAAAACAGTTTCTAGTTATGTACGAATAAAATCTCGAATAAACTGAATAAATTATATAAAACCATTAAAAACAAATGAAATAAAAAAAATAATGCGATAAATCAAATAAAAAGGTGTTCAAATTCATAAAATGAGTAGAACGATAAATGTAAATCAAAATTATAAACTACACGAATCAAATTACATTAGCTCATTAAATGAAAATTTGAATCAAATGAATTAAATGAATACAATGAATCAAATAATTTGAAATGGATCAAATGGAATGAACAAAATGCATAAAATGAATAAAATAAATAATAAATTAATTGAATAGGTTAAGTTGGAGCAAATCCCCTCTGTAATCGAAAATTGGAAACACTACGCGAACTAATATCAATGTTGTCGTGTAGAGCATCGAAAATAATCGTAATGGTGGCATGACAAGATTTTATTAGTCTACATTGAGATGCTCAAACGACAATAGGTGTGTTTTTACAACTTTCGATTTGATTTTTGTGCATCATTCACTAAGGATATTTCCGATTGTTAAAGTGATTGCATAAAAAATGAAACTGGATTTAAATTCTTTGATTAAAGTCCTACAATGTGCATAAATGAATTTAGTCCAACTTTTTCCATAGATTTTTTTGTAATTGCATCGTAATGAAAAATGACGCGATGGGGCAAAGCTGACCTCTAAATAGTGGGGTAAATCCGACCGCTTTTTTACTAAGAAAATGTATATTTATCAAGTTTCAACACATTTTTATAATTATTATTTATTTTTTCTTTTGCACAGTGGTTCATAATTACAAACGAAAGACACAAAAACGTGATGAATATAGTATTCGTAGAGCAATTGCTCCGAGGCAAATGTGAATATCTATACATACTACTGTTCGTGATTTTGACATTCCAAGATTGCCATTGAATTTCATTTTCTAAATGCTACAATTCAATAACATAACATTCATTGATTTATCATTGAAAAACCATAAAATTTGGATATTATCAGTACTAAATCAACCAAAAACATAGGCGGTCTGGTATACCTAAGCTGACCAACTGTGGACTAAGAAAAATCCGTACAAATTTCATTTCAAAATTTAGAACACAGAGGTTGATTTCTAGGACTGTTTAGTATTTCTCTTGTTTACTATATTTTACTACAGGCAATGGAATTTTTAACAATGATTTTAGGGGTTGGCATAGCGTAGTTGGTAAATCGATTGGTTCGATTCCCAATCCCGCACACAAGGTAACAGTTTCTTCAAAAGAGATTTTCTACCACGAAAAAAGAGGCAATGACCCTAATGTTAAAACCTCTATAATCGAAATATTTTCTGGATTCAACGTAAGTTATGAAGCACAGAAATTATATGCCAGAGTTGCCTGTGTTAGTGTCCTGATCAGTTTCCTCCATGTACATTTGTTATTTAATTTGCAGTTATAATTTATGGAACCAAACTATATTTAGTTTGCCATCTAAATCTAGTTCGACCATTCCGAGACATCGTTTCGTTCTTCGCATTATGTTTTTAAAAAATCCAGAAAAAATACCTTCTTTTTAACATTCTTCATGTTAAGTTCACAACGAACTGAAATTTCTTGCCATGCAGGAAGGTTCTTTCAAATTATATGGGTTTCTGTAGAAAATTAAATATTCCGATCGAAATGAACTTACGAAATTAGAACAGACTGTTGCTCAGCACATTGGATCCAAAATAATTTGGTTTCGAATTTAAATATCCACGACCATCCAATCCCGGGATTCTGAATTTTGATTAGAATCTTAGTACAGAGACTAAAGCCCCGAAACGTGCACAGGTTTTTTTTTCAAATTCAAATTTTGGAATAAAAAGGATGTATTCTATATTTCAAATTCACAAAAACAGCTGTTCGTATGAACAGAGTTCTATACAAATCGACAAATTAAAAATAAAATGCTTATGCGTTTCGAATTCATCTCATCAGTACATGCACGGTTGGATCTTCTTTCTTTCTTCGTCCCAACTGAGAACTCTGGCTTTTGATTTGAAGTTACACACAGTTTTTACGGTTTTGCAGTTGCCGTTATTGCCTGAACAAGTGTCACAAAGTTGGCAATTATTTGGGGATCAGGCAACGGAATTGAAGACTGTGTATTGGTATTAATTGTCAGAGATGAGTTTTCTTAACGACTGCTATTACGGTTTATGATAGTGAGCCGTTTCATCATAGAATATGGAGGTAGGAATCTGTCATTGATAACTGCAAAGCATTATTTGTAAAATAATACTGTCGTGTTTTGTATTGTCGGATCAGGTAGGAAGGACGCAATCTTACCGCGTAATCACCATTGAAATATCTAGGCATAATTAGTTTTTTCATGTATCCTTTGTGACGATTCCACTTTTCTGTACAGCGATAATTTTAAAGACCGTATCACAAGTTCGAGGTGCCGTATCGGGCAGTTAAATCTTGATTTTATCCATAAACACGAGGATATTGAATTTTATTATAGTGCTTCACGATCAACGACATGTTGTAGATTGTTCTGCAAAATGATTTTGTTTGCCTGGCGCAATCTATCGAAAATTATCATTATTGAATGCCTGATATGATGGCATCTGATAGTGGTGACTTTCTCAAGGTTAGGCTATGAAACCTGTAACTAAATATTCCAAAAACTCGGACTAATACGGAAAGACTCGAAGTCCGTTCTTTGACCAGAGTTCCACTTTTATTTTTAATATTCACATATCTCGACACTAAACGATCACTTCGGCAAGATTTAAAATATTACAGCGATTGTTGGTCAAATTGGCACTTCCCGACAGATTTTACAACACAGTAATTCCTCCAAGATTCACCCAAAAATCTTTAAAATCGCGAACGACCATCTTCGATACGGTTGAAACATTAGACGTTTTACCAGCATGGGTTCTGAGCATTTTGCACGCAAAGCAAAGCATTTTGATTCAAGAGCAATACTTTCAAAGGGCCTAAAATTTTATGCAGGCATCGTTTAAAAAAATGTGGTTCGAGATCTGTATTTTGCACAGCAAAACACTCCGAGAAAAAATTGCAGGGAATAATCTCTTCTTCGCAAAAAACAAATGCTGTATAAAAAGTTGTGAATTTACCAAAAAATTAAAAAATTTTAATATAAACTAAAACTACAAAAAACTCATTTTTTAAAAAGTTTTATTTTTTGGCAACGAAAGTCTGAAGAGAATGAAAATATATTTAATGTGATTGCATCGCGGAGAAGTAATTGGTAAAAATGTTTTTCTTGCAACTGCCTTAAATATGTTCCCAAATTTCATACTAACTGGCAGACAAAAACATAATTTTATTACAGAATACGATTCTCATAGATATTTTAAATTTTGTTATCTTTCTTTCTATTTCGAAAGTTTTCCTACTGGAGCTGTAGAGCTGAGTTCACGGAAGGGCTCCCTATCAGAATCACTCATCACTGCTTCAGTCCAATTGCAGCAGGCCGTGATTCCGATTGTGATATCGACTGTACGGTTCAGTTGTGCAGTGGAATGAACTTGACGATCGCGTTGGAATGAGCGTGTATTTGTGTGCGCTTGAGACCGCGTTAATCGGATTAGAAGTGCTGTAGGGGTTACTAAATCATAGGGGTCGTCTTTGTGATTATGAAATCTTGGGCGTAGTTGTACATGGATGATCGCGATTCGGCTTTGTGTACCCTCACGAAGGGCTCGAGCGTTTGGATGTTATTGTGTTCGTTTGCGTGGGCGTTTGTTTGTCGCGTTGATGTTTGTGTGCCGCGTGTGCTAGCGTGTCACTTCGCATGCTTAAATTTGATTTTAAAACCGGGTGTCCATTTGCATATTTGCGTGTGTTCTTGGATGATCGCACGGACTGTTAATATAATACTTAATTTTCAGTTTATGGTTCAGATGCTAGAAGAGAGTGAGTTCTCTATCACTATCAACTCTATCACTAGAGTTCCCTGTCATGTCGCCATGGAACGTATTGTCTAGTAGATATTAGCGTCATTTTTCTGATTAGTCCAGCTGAGGGCATGGACCTAGGCGGCTAGGGCCGAGAGGAATAATTTCCGGACATAACCAATTCATGATCGCGCGAACACAAGCGTATGTAGGCTCATTCTTCAGACCGCGTTTGTAAATTTTTAAGTGCTAGAACTTTCACTTAGTCACCGGAGTGTTATCCTGTTTGCTAGATCGTAAGCGTAGGTATGCGTGGATGATCGCGAAAGGCTCAAGCGTTTGTATGTGAACGTGTTTGTCGCGTGTGCTAGCGTGTATGTAACTTCTCGTGCATAAATTCGGTTTTATAACCGTGTGGCTAGTTGCATATTTGCGTGTATTCTTGAATGATCGCGCGCGGATTCTGAATCTGATATTTAATTTGCAATGTATGCTTCATATCCTAGAAGAGAGTGAGTTCTCCCATATTACTAGAGTTTCCGGTTATGGCCAAAGAGGCATCCACGCAATATAAAATCACCCCAAAAACTGAAATAGAAGTACCAAATCTCATCACAACTTACAGCAGTAAATATGAACGGTTTTTGATACAAACGAACCTGATATATAACATAATTCCTATTATGCCGCTATTCTATTATGTATCGCTGAGGTTTCTATTTTTGGGTTGCAACCGGGTTTTTCCCAAATCATTTTAACCCGGCCGAAACCTGTTTTTTTCGATTGATCGACTACAGAATGTTTGTTTAGCGTTTTTTTAAGAATCTTGTATTTAGATTTGAGCGACCGAAAATTAAAGTCGCAAGGATAGAACATGCTTTGTAAAACCCACTTCAACTATCTTAAAATGTAAAATTGAATATTTAACATTCTAATATATTTAAAGCGGGTTTTATGAAGCATGTTCTGTTCTTACGACATTTATTTTCGGTCACTCATTTAGTCCGCAGCCAAAAATTTCAGCTCATTTTTTATAATACATCGAACAATAGTCATAGTTACCCTAATAAAAAGCAGAACAATCATGTGATGCCTTAGCCACTTTTATCCTGCTTGTTACTCATTTTAGAAATTGTTTCACTTTTATCGAAGTTAGATAATTTTTCACCCAAAATTTACTAAATACCTTCCCAAAATTTACTAAAAATTTACCCAAAATTTACTAAATACGTCATTCGGTGAAAAGTAAAAATGAATAATATGCACAAAAACATCGCACCGCAATCAGAACTCTCACAAATTGCAATCGGAATTCTTTCGGCTGGTGGTTGATTCGCAGCAAAAAACGCAATCGACTTAGCTCAGCTTGTGTTGGAAAGCTATTTAAATACAAAATTGGTAAATAAATGGTGGATCAGCGATCAGACAATGATTATATCGAGAAAGACTTATCAAAATTTTCAGATTCAAACCAATCGTAATGAAAATAATGCTCATAAATCAAAAAAATTCATTAATTTTCTATTATTAAAACATCAAAAACCTAAACTTCCCATGAAAAACCTAAACTTCCCATGAAAAAAACCGTTTTAACCGGGAAAGAAATCTTGGTTTTTTCCCCCGAAAATTATAAAAACCCGATTTGGTACATCACTGTACGCCACAATTTTATAAACGCACAAAATTATACTACGTTCACACTACGACTTAAAGCGTATTTTAACGCTATCTATGACATCTATGACATTTTTCTTGTTGCTAATTATAATAACGTATTTTAACTCTGTAGTGTGAACATAGTATTAAAGTCAAAAAAGCGCTTCTTTGCACAAGAAGAAATTGATTACGGAATATAAAAGTGAGTGTACACGCATTTAGCACTTATACTCATCATGTTCCTTGTGTGTACCAAGCTATCCAATCAGTTTATCTGGCTGAAAATCTAACGTAAATATAAATACTCTATTGTACTTAACAGTCTCGTTTCTGTATCTAATGTTCTTCGAGTATGATTAAATTTTTGGTTCAACCTTTCAATGAAATTATGAAATTAAAATTAAAGGAAAATTTTAGAGAGTTCCAAAATCCACTGCATATTTTAATTGTATTATATCTCAGAACTACAAAATACAATCGAACTGCAGTAGTAATAATTTGGTTCCGAAAAAGATTAAAAATAGAAATTGTATAATTCGGATCATATTGAGATAGCTTCATAGGAGGCAAATTGAGTTGAACCAAATGTGTACATCGAGCACTATATTTTTCATAACGGAAATTAATCGGGTAAATTGCGTTTCGACTTAGATAGAACGACTTGGCGGCTGCTAGACACTGATTTTCAAAATACCACCCAACTTGGGAGAACGACTTAAACAACTAGTCGAGGCGGATAGTGAGACACATAAAAGTTAATTTTTTCTTTTATGTTAGAAAAAATCGCAAAGTTTGCTTAGTTCCACAGCTTATGAGAAAATTTACAAAAATCAAGTTTTTAGCACTCTTCTTGTTCACCGGTTTCCATTTGCTAACAAAAATTGCATTTGTGGAAGATTTTTTGTTGTCCCGGGAGTACTTCCACTTCCATTAATGTTGGAAATTCCGTACAAATTCCGGACAAATCCGTACAAGTATTTTTTCCGGACACACGACCAAAAATCCGTACTGTCCTCCCAAATTCCGTACGGTTGGTCAGCTTAGGTATACCCCATCATTTTTGAAAACAGCAAAAACGAACTTTTTCAAACATTTTTCTGCGTATTGACTTGATCCTATTAAAATGAGCATTTTACAGCCAAAATAATTTACTAGATCGGATTTGCTCCACCTTACCATATATAAAACAAACGAATCAAATAGACAAAATAAACTGAATTGATAAAAAGAAGAAAATGAGCAGAATAAAATGCATTGATTGAAATGAAAAAATAAACGATGTTAAAAGGTTAAATTAATAGAAAATTAATAGCAAAAAATAAATTGTGTCGAATAAATTATTTGGATGAAATGAATAAAACTGCAAAAATAGATTATTAAAATGATGAACTGAGAGCGAATCCAATCAATGAAATGAATGAAATAGATAAAATGCACGTAGATCAATAAAATGAATGAAAAGCTGCTGAATGAAATAATTAATTAAAATTCAGAGATCATGCATTTAAAATTAAAAAATATTTTTGAATAAAGAAAATGAATAAACCGGATTGTACGAATTTGAGAACCATTGCATCAGAAAGTTATGAAATGTTTTTGAAAATCCAATTTTCTGAGAAAAGGCTAATTAATATACAATGGACTTTCTAGGGCATCCATTTTTTGATTTAGTCTTTTCGTTTTCATGCTTCTTTACTTGACAGCGTCGTTTTAAGATTAGCTGGTGTTTCTACTTTATTAATGGACATTAATAAGTTATCAGGAACCTGGAACGTTCAATTTGCTTTGGAATTCAAAGTTTACTTTTTGGTCACATATTCCCGAAAAAAAGATTTTTGCGCAGAATAAAATTTACAGGTCCAGTAATTTAACGCGCTATTGAATATAGTAAACTGAGGCAAGGTCACATGTGCTTTCAAGCCCCTTGAACAGATAGCGACAGAGGAGAATGCGATTCGCGAATGAGACAAGTAAATATTTCAAAGTTTTCATTTGCATTAAAATAAATAGTGTGAAGTGTCCAGGCTATGTTGATAGAATAAAATGCGTACATTCAGTTGATTATAATGCAGTCTATTTGCAGTCATCCTTATAACTTGCATATAGTTGCGTTCGGAATTTTCGTTCAGGAAATATAGATAAATAAGTCCTATACAAACCAATACTGTGAAAAAGAAATGGTTCAAACTATCAGGATGGCAAAAATGTAGTCAGTTCAACTCTCTGTCCAATGCATAAAATCTGATTGTAATCCTCGCTAATTTACTTGTACAATATGGAAAACTGAATTATCCAATGCCTCTCTACTAATTGTGACTGCTATTGAAACATCAATTGAAGTGTACTCAGTGTAGAGTAGATATGGACGACGATAAGTTAGAAGACACATTGAAGCTGCATCCCCCACCGATATGGTCAATTTCATTATTTCCTACGCACACTCGTTTTCGCTTTGAGACTGAGAGAGACTTAAGTCCCTACGGTATTGAGCGTAGTGTTGGGAGAACGAAAATACACTATTAACGATATTAGTTGTCGTTGTTCGATTTCGTGGAATTGGAAGCTAGCGATGATGTTGGACGACTGAAGCACTATTGATGTGCTTATTTCCCGTTGTTGCTGCGTTCTAGTTGCAGTTCTATGATGCACATTGCTATAATATCATTTAATGAAAATTAAAATGAGAATCAAAATTGCTAATTTAAAATTAAAACGAGATTGAATTTTCGTATTGTCATAGGAAAACAAAAGTTGCTGCTTCTGCTACTCGCTTTCATAGAATCAAAAGAAGAAGCCGGCTATGTATTTTTAGTTTTGCTTTGTATGTATTTAGTAATGAAGGAGTCTGCAAAAAGACGAAAATGAATGCAGTGTGTTTCATCGTTCATTGAAAGGATATGAGATGCAAATGCAAATATTTTGCAAATTTTTTCAAGACTGCAAATATTTTATTTGCCATGTAGGATGCATTATTAAACTTGTTTCCGCGAGTGGCTCTTTCCTACACTAAAATGCAAAAAACTATTTATAGGGTAACAGCAGACAAAAAAAATTGTTTCTCAAACCTTCACAATTACATCGCACACATGAAATTAGCTTGGATATTAATAAATATTTTAGATTAGCAGAAGATCTTATCACACAACTTAGAAATTGATAGGGAGAGAAAGAGAGTGAGATAGTGATGGGGGGAGGTCATCTGGGGTATGGCCAATGATGGTTAATGCCGTGACCTTATTTTTATAGGTATATTATGCGATATATTGATTATTGATAAATAATGTAGGTAGTGATTTTTGCGCCATAAACAGTGTAAATAACCTAAATCTTGCAAAAGAGCTAAATTTTCGCAAGAGTTTTGGGATTCTAAAATACAGTTGCTTTCGGTGATGCCATGAGTTTAGTTATATGAGAAATCTTTTATCTCACTATTAGGTGAATTACTTGCTGATCTGTGTATTAAGGTTTGAGGACAGTATGTTTGCGGGTGGTGTTTTTCGACTTCAAATCCGGTTTTCTCTGGAACCGTAACGAATATCGTAAAACTCAGCTGACAAAAGTTTTGAAAATTAGTTGTGAACAATCTATGAAATTTTCAGAAAGATTGGTTGATTTTCCTGCCCAGCTAACATTTTTTCCTGGCGGAAAACGACAAAAAATAGCAGCTCTCGAATCGGCCGGCCCAACTTTATCCACAGTTTTTCACCACTTCAAAACATCGTATCGCTAATCGCACCTGACAATCTCTAGATAATTATGTTTCGATGCGATTAGTACAATAAAATATTACTTTAGTGGCCTGTATTCGAAGTCTAACATTTTTTCCTGAAAAGTAATCATTTTCATCGCATCCGCCATAGCATTGCAAAATTTTTCATCCAGGGAGAGTTTGTGCTCTCCTTTCGGTGAGCGGCGCGAGAAAGAAGGAGAGAGAAATGAAAATGGCGAGAGCATGGGACGGGTGCCAAACATTCTATGATTTCCAGCTATTGCGGCACATTTTACATTTATTGATGCACTATCATCAAAATTATGCTATTCACTTTTGAGTTGAATTGATATGCGAGAAACTAATTTGACTTTAGATTGAGACGCAATGCTTGCTGATACTTTACAGAATTGTCTTTCATATATTTTGGAATCGACTGTAAATGTTCTATTGTAAAAAAATAAGCGTAACGTTCTAGAGTTAGATTTGACATTTTTTTCTAATTTTTCATCAACATGTCAAATGTCATGGCTTACATATACTAGGCTAGCTCGTTAGAGTGTAAACATTTGACGAGAGCGCGATATGTTTTTATGGCATGCATCCAAATTCCCGATTTACACTAATAATCACATAGATGCACTGATTATCCACTGTATCTAGTGTAATTATGGCGTAATTTACGTCAAAAATCCATTGCACACTGTTTTTTTTCACCGTAAGAGCTCAAATATTGTCAATTAACAACTTTCGAGAAATCTGTTTGTTTATCTCAACGATTTCTCTGACGTCACCGAAAACTGTCATTTCGCGGAATAGCAAGCCTCCTTTCTGTGAGCCGTGGTGAAATGTAATGTAAATTTATTGTTTTCAACAGAGCAAAAATCCCAACTACCAAATGTTTACCCAACAGCTCATTCAGATATAGAAAATAAATATCTACTTTAATATTTTCACGTTTTCATACGAAAACTTTTCAGGTGTGCAGTTTTCCATACTCCTAATAGGGCTTCCGGCGGCTCTGTATGCAGTTACAACAAATAATACCAGATTCGAGGATTAACAAATATATGCATATTTATAGAAGATAAAATAAGTGTTTACGAAATTACGTCTGTTAGCAACCCGATTATACACAAATTGCCTATGTGAACCTTTTTAATCTGTGGGATCATATTGGATAGTTTCGGGTGCCCTGGAACCGATTTTGAGAGGCTGTGTATAGAACATACATCCAAAAAGTGGATCTTATACTTATCCAAATATCAAACAACACAACTGCATGTACATTAGCAGTGGATATTTTCGGGACTAGCCAGGAATCCAGTTCTTTGATTTTTTGGCAAAAAATTAGTTCTTCGGATAAATGTATTTTTATTTTCCTGTTCTATCCGGATTTACGATCGGATCCGCTGCTTTCGGAATCTGCTCATTCAGACACAAAGATATTTGGTGAACATTTCGACCATTTTCCCCATCACACTAAATATACGAGGTGATCCTCGGAATTTGATTCCAGAGTAACCGGAACCAGTCCAATAGCTCCTAAATGCATCCGAGTGACTTCAAAATGTTATTGCGTTCTTCGCGAATCAAAGACAATCATTGTATCCGGATCAAAAAATTGATTGAGCAAGTGCGTTCTTCAAAAAAACGTACCGGAACTATATATAAAAGGCCAACGCACGACAGATCAGTTTTGTTAGTTCACTATTACGTTCTATAACATAAGGTGGTAAGCTTAGTTTGGCATTATTAGAAAGAGTGCCGCACTATTTCGTTGATTACTCGGCCTACAATCAAAAGATTTCGAATAAATAGGTAGCAATCACTTTGCTTCGTTCCCCACAATCAGCAGATTACCAAAAACTGCCTGATAATTGTGAATTACTCGTGTTTGAGCGAAATGAAAACTCAAATCGAGTGCCGTACCGCGCCGCGTCTCTTCACGATACCGCGAACGAAACACTGTTTTCGATAGTGGAGTTCTCACTTGCTCTCTTGTCATGCAACAATAACGCCCCAGGGTTAGACAAAATCAAATTCAACTTGCTGAAGAATCAGCCTGACACTGCAAAAAAGCGCTTGCTGAACTTATTTAACAAGTTTCTTGAGGGTAACATTGTCCCTCATGACTGGAGGCAAGTGAAGGTCATCGCCATCCAAAAACCAGGAAAACCAGCCTCCGACCACAACTCGTATCGACCGATTGAAATGCTGTCCTGTATTAGGAAGTTGTTCGAGAAAATGATCTTGTTTCGCCTTGACAATTGGGTTGAAGCAAATGGCTTACTGTCAGATACACAATTTGGCTTTCGCAAAGGCAAAGGGACGAACGATTGCCTTGCGTTGCTTTCTACAGAAATCCAAATGGCCTATGCTAACAAAGAGCAGATCGCATGGCGATTTAACATTGCGATTTAGCTACATGGGTCTTCCCCAGGGCTCATGTCTAAGTCTCCTACTCTACATTTTTTACGTGAATGACATTGACGATTGTCTTGCCAATTCATGCACGCTAAGGCAACTTGCAGACGACGGGGTGGTCTCTGTTACAGGTCCCAAAGCTGCCGACTTGCAAAGACCATTACAAGATACCTTGGACAATTTGTCTGCTTGGGCTCTTCAACTGGGTATTGAGTTCTCCACGGAGAAAACTAAGTTGGTTGTTTTTTTCTAGGAAGCGTGAGCCGGCGCAACTCCAGCTTCTATTAATGGATGCAACGATCAATCAGGTTTTCACATTTAAATATCTCGGGGTCTGGTTCGACTCTAAAAGTACCTGGGGATGTCACATTAGGTATCTGAAACAGAAATGCCAACAAAGGATCAATTTTCTCCGAACAATAACTGGAACATGGTGGGGTGCTCACCCAGGAGACCTGATCAGGTTATACCAAACAACGATATTGTCGGTGATGGAGTACGGGTGTTTCTGTTTCCGCTCCGCTGCGAACATACACTTAATCAAACTGGAGAGAATCCAGTATCGTTGCTTGCGCATTGCCATGGGTTGCATGCACTCGACCCATACGATGAGTCTCGAAGTGCTGGCGGGCGTTCTTCCGCTAAAAAATCGATTTTGGGAACTCTCATATCGATTGCTCATCCGATGCGACATTCTGAACCCGTTGGTGATTCAAAATTTCGAGAGGCTCGTCGAGCTTGATTCTCAAACCCGATTTATGTCCCTGTACTTCGACTACATGGCACAGAGCATTAATCCTTCTTCATATATTCCAAATCGTGTTCGTTTCCTAGATACTTCTGATTCTACTGTATTCTTCGACACATCCATGAAAGAAGAGATTCGTGGAATCCCGGACCATATATGCCCGCAAGTGATCCCCAATATATTTTATAATAAATTCCGAGAAGTCGACTGTGACAAAATGTTTTACACTGACGAATCAAATCTCGATGGGTCCACTGGCTTCGGTATCGTCAACAATACTATCACCGCTTCATTCAAGCTCAATGATCCCGCTTCAGTTTACGTCGCAGAGTTAGTTGCAATTCAGTACACCCTTGGGATCATCGACACTCTGCCCACAGATCACTACTACATCGTTTCGGACAGCCTCAGCTCTATCGAGGCTCTTCGTGTGGTGAAGCTAAAAAGCAATTCCCGTATTTTCTGGGGAAGATACGGGAGTCCTTGTGTACGTTATCTGAAAAATCTTATTAGAATACCTTTGTTTGGGTCCCCTCTCATAGTTCTATCCCGGGCAATGAAAAGGCCGACCCATTAGCAAAGGTGGGCGCGGTGACATATACGAAAGACCAATCTGCTTCAACGATTTTTTTAGTATTTGTCGTCAGAGGACGCTCAACAGTTGGCAAACCTCGTGGAGCAATGGGGAACTTGAACGATGGCTACATTCGATTATTCCAAAGGTATCAACGAAGCCTTGGTTCAGGGGGATGGATGTGGGTCGGGATTTTATTCGTGTAATGTCCCGACTTATGTCCAATCACTACACCTTGGATGCGCATTTGCGGCGTGTTGGGCTTGCGGAAAGTAGTCTGTGCGCTTGTGACGAGGGCTATCACGACATCGAGCACGTTGTCTGGGTATGCGCCGAGTATTTGGACGCCAGGTCTCAGTTAAAGGATTCCCTTTTATATTGTGTGTCTTGCCTAAAGAATAAAAGAAACTGTTACTATAATTGTTGCTGTAGTGATCTGTAGAGAAGCAAGAAGTGGTGCTCCAGCCAAATACGGTGATTATAAAATTATTGATGATTCGCTTAGGACCGAGTATTCATAATGTGGAACATTTCCTGAAGGTGTGAATGGAGGTTGGACTTTCGGAAGCGAGTTCTACCATGTCAGGGATTTAGCGCTCAACAAATTAGCCCAGACGAAACCATTCATTTCGAACAACTTAAAACACATGGTTGAGTGTGACAATGCTATAATTAAGATCCTCCTATATATGGACGATGAGAACATCAATATTCCGCTACAAGAACGGATACCGCTTACTCGCAGATTAATGTCACATTTGGGAGAAATGGAATCCATTCGGAAGGATAAATATTGAGAGCGAGAAGCAAGGAAGAAATCAGATATTCGCATACATAAAGGCAAAAATGACGAATTGACATAAAGTTTTGCAAAAGTTTCACAGGAAACGAATAATTTGCTGTGATTTGAAAACAGACAACTCTAAAAGAAAGCCTCTTTTGCAAATTAGATGTAAGTGCGATGTGTTCTCTTCCATGTGTCGGAAGCAAGTGATGCTGAAATTATTAAGCTTACCTGTGTTTATAGTTTCTAGTTTTTTTGGTGGTCTCTATGATATATTTACCTAATTTTACGTAAATTAGAAGCATTCACTAATTTGTGCTAAGTAATTTTCTTTCGATTAGTGAACAAGTTCTGAGCAGTTTCGCTCAGTAGATTAAATTCTGGGTAGTTTTCATTAGTAGATTAAATCATTGAAATATATTTTACATTGTCCAAAAACCCATGAAATCCGAAATAATACCTTCATATGTTCAAGTTAGAAGACACATTGAAGCTGCATCCCCCACCGATATGGTCAATTTCATTATTTCCTACGCACACTCGTTTTCGCTTTGAGACTGAGAGAGACTTAAGTCCCTACGGTATTGAGCGTAGTGTTGGGAGAACGAAAATACACTATTAACGATATTAGTTGTCGTTGTTCGATTTCGTGGAATTGGAAGCTAGCGATGATGTTGGACGACTGAAGCACTATTGATGTGCTTATTTCCCGTTGTTGCCGCGTTCTAGTTGCAGTTCTATGATGCACATTGCTATAATATCATTTAATGAAAATTAAAATGAGAATCAAAATTGCTAATTTAAAATTAAAACGAGATTGAATTTTCGTATTGTCATAGGAAAACAAAAGTTGCTGCTTCTGCTACTCGCTTTCATAGAATCAAAAGAAGTAATGAAGGAGTCTGCAAAAAGACGAAAATGAATGCAGTGTGTTTCATCGTTCATTGAAAGGATATGAGATGCAAATGCAAATATTTTGCAAATTTTTTCAAGACTGCAAATATTTTATTTGCCATGTAGGATGCATTATTAAACTTGTTTCCGCGAGTGGCTCTTTCCTACACTAAAATGCAAAAAACTATTTATAGGGTAACAGCAGACAAAAAAAATTGTTTCTCAAACCTTCACAATTACATCGCACACATGAAATTAGCTTGGATATTAATAAATATTTTAGATTAGCAGAAGATCTTATCACACAACTTAGAAATTGATAACGAAATAGCAAGATAGATGCGTTCCCACAAACACGTAGGGAGAGAAAGAGAGTGAGATAGTGATGGGGGGAGGTCATCTGGGGTATGGCCAATGATGGTTAATGCCGTGACCTTATTTTTATAGGTATATTATGCGATATATTGATTATTGATAAATAATGTAGGTGTAGGTGATTTTTGCGCCATAAACAGTGTAAATAACCTAAATCTTGCAAAAGAGCTAAATTTTCGCAAGAGTTTTGGGATTCTAAAATACAGTTGCTTTCGGTGATGCCATGAGTTTAGTTATATGAGAAATCTTTTATCTCACTATTAGGTGAATTACTTGCTGATCTGTGTATTAAGGTTTGAGGACAGTATGTTTGCGGGTGGTGTTTTTCGACTTCAAATCCGGTTTTCTCTGGAACCGTAACGAATATCGTAAAACTCAGCTGACAAAAGTTTTGAAAATTAGTTGTGAACAATCTATGAAATTTTCAGAAAGATTGGTTGATTTTCCTGCCCAGCTAACATTTTTTCCTGGCGGAAAACGACAAAAAATAGCAGCTCTCGAATCGGCCGGCCCAACTTTATCCACAGTTTTTCACCACTTCAAAACATCGTATCGCTAATCGCACCTGACAATCTCTAGATAATTATGTTTCGATGCGATTAGTACAATAAAATATTACTTTAGTGGCCTGTATTCGAAGTCTAACATTTTTTCCTGAAAAGTAATCATTTTCATCGCATCCGCCATAGCATTGCAAAATTTTTCATCCAGGGAGAGTTTGTGCTCTCCTTTCGGTGAGCGGCGCGAGAAAGAATGAGAGAGAAATGAAAATGGCGAGAGCATGGGACGGGTGCCAAACATTCTATGATTTCCAGCTATTGCGGCACATTTTACATTTATTGATGCACTATCATCAAAAATATGCTATTCACTTTTGAGTTGAATTGATATGCGAGAAACTAATTTGACTTTAGATTGAGACGCAATGCTTGCTGATACTTTACAGAATTGTCTTTCATATATTTTGGAATCGACTGTAAATGTTCTATGGTAAAAAAATAAGCGTAACGTTCTAGAGTTAGATTTGACATTTTTTTCTAATTTTTCATCAACATGTCAAATGTCATGGCTTACATATACTAGGCTAGCTCGTTAGAGTGTAAACATTTGACGAGAGCGCGATATGTTTTTATGGCATGCATCCAAATTCCCGATTTACACTAATAATCACATAGATGCACTGATTATCCACTGTATCTAGTGTAATTATGGCGTAATTTACGTCAAAAATCCATTGCACACTGTTTTTTTTCACCGTAAGAGCTCAAATATTGTCAATTAACAACTTTCGAGAAATCTGTTTGTTTATCTCAACGATTTCTCTGACGTCACCGAAAACTGTCATTTCGCGGAATAGCAAGCCTCCTTTCTGTGAGCCGTGGTGAAATGTAATGTAAATTTATTGTTTTCAACAGAGCAAAAATCCCAACTACCAAATGTTTACCCAACAGCTCATTCAGATATAGAAAATAAATATCTACTTTAATATTTTCACGTTTTCATACGAAAACTTTTCAGGTGTGCAGTTTTCCATACTCCTAATAGGGCTTCCGGCGGCTCTGTATGCAGTTACAACAAATAATACCAGATTCGAGGATTAACAAATATATGCATATTTATAGAAGATAAAATAAGTGTTTACGAAATTACGTCTGTTAGCAACCCGATTATACACAAATTGCCTATGTGAACCTTTTTAATCTGTGGGATCATATTGGATAGTTTCGGGTGCCCTGGAACCGTTTTTGAGAGGCTGTGTATAGAACATACATCCAAAAAGTGGATCCTATACTTATCCAAATATCAAACAACACAACTGCATGTACATTAGCAGTGGATATTTTCGGGACTAGCCAGGAATCCAGTTCTTTGATTTTTTGGCAAAAAATTAGTTCTTCGGATAAATGTATTTTTATTTTCCTGTTCTATCCGGATTTACGATCGGATCCGCTGCTTTCGGAATCTGCTCATTCAGACACAAAGATATTTGGTGAACATTTCGACCATTTTCCCCATCACACTAAATATACGAGGTGATCCTCGGAATTTGATTCCAGAGTAACCGGAACCAGTCCAATAGCTCCTAAATGCATCCGAGTGACTTCAAAATGTTATTACGTTCTTCGCGAATCAAAGACAATCATTGTATCCGGATCAAAAAATTGATTGAGCAAGTGCGTTCTTCAAAAAACGTACCGGAACTATATATAAAAGGCCAACGCACGACAGATCAGTTTTGTTAGTTCACTATTACGTTCTATAACATAAGGTGGTAAGCTTAGTTTGGCATTATTAGAAAGAGTGCCGCACTATTTCGTTGATTACTCGGCCTACAATCAAAAGATTTCGAATAAATAGGTAGCAATCACTTTGCTTCGTTCCCCACAATCAGCAGATTACCAAAAACTGCCTGATAATTGTGAATTACTCGTGTTTGAGCGAAATGAAAACTCAAATCGAGTGCCCCGATTGTCATTTGAGCTAATACATTTAACAAAGATGGCAAACGCTGATCTAACCAAGAACTTCAAAAGAGTAGAATGGGAATACGCTCAATACCCAAATACATTTGTTCATTATTGGTTTTAGTTTCACATGTCTTTGTGTTCATTATTAAATCAATCAGTAATACAACAGCAGTAAATAACATGAAACACTGTTCACAGTTTTACTGCGCCGCGAACTGTACAGAGTTAGCTTCCGCATTTCAAATATAATTGCATTGTTCACAGAGTAGAAAACATATGGTATGCCACAAGCCAGGTATATTCACTAAAAATTTTGGCCCAAAGGAAATGATTCAGAGCTCATTGGGACCCATTCCTGATGACATGGTATACTTATCATACAGGTATATTTGCCTAAATTTTTATTCAAGCAACCAAATTCCTGAATGTGTTCCTAGATAACTCGCATGCTCCCGATATTCAATTTGCATCCTCATTTTATATTCTCTATGAATATCTGATATGCTGCTAGGTATTCTATGCACTATCGGATATATGTACTCTACAAGGTCTCCTTGAACTGGTTTCAGGGTACTCGAAACTAGTCAATACAATTTGAATGAATTCAAATGGTTCACATATTAGCGACTGAAAATAAAAGTCGCACGGATAGAACTTGCTTCGTGAAACCAGCTTCTAATATATTAGAATATGAAAATCGGATAAAAACTTCAAGCATAAAAATCAAAATAGGGCTTTCATCTGTATGAGTCTGATAAAGAAACCTTCAGTAAAAAAATCGACATAATTTGTTTATCCGTTTCTTATACTGGAAGTCATTTCCGAGTTTTACGGCTGAGAACTTTTTAACCGAATCTTATGCTGAAGGAGTCCGATTTATACGCTTGAAGTTTGTTTCCAAATTTTTACATTCGAATATTTCCTGTCCTTGCGACTTTTATTTTCGACCGCTCATATACAATTTGATTATGATCAGGCTCGAATAATGCCAAAATCATGCGAGATGCTGAAATAATTCTGAAAGAGGCCAAAATATTCCTCAGACCAATCCGACGAGATTACCGTGTACATTAGTTATCTGATTGAGTCGACATATATGGCTTATGAGAGTCGAAAATATTCCAGATCATTTGGTTTGTTTAAAATGATTGAAACTTCAAGAAACTAGGGTCATCTAAACACCCAAATGTATGAGTGAAAAATATCTTGAAAATGCAAAGGCGAAGATATTAAACATTTTATATTTTAATTTGTCACTTACCATTTCCCAATAGCTAACAATGAGACCTTCCATACACAATTCTACTTTACTGGTGTTTTAGGTGCAAAACTAAACCGGTTTGAGCATTGGGGTATGAAAACAAGTCTACGAAATTCAAGCAATTCTATTGATTGAACTATTTTTCAAAAAGTAAAGATGAAGAGTAAATTTTTCGCAAAGTTGTGCTATTTGCCCCTTGCAAAGGACAGCCTTCTCATACAGTTCATATTCATATAATAACGACTCCAGTAGAAGGAAATTGGAGTTTTTTACATGATTAAGGTTATAGTGGTCATCGCTGAAAAATTGTCAACTGCTTTATTTATAATATAGATGTGTAGAAACAAAATATCGTACAATAGTAAAAAATAATGACTCGGCCCCAACCACCCGCTACCAATCCTCACAAGCTCTCTATCTTTGTGTGTGTGTGGTAAATGTTGTATGACATGAGCTGCAACCAATCTGAAATATTTTGATGTCAAATCTATTTTTATGTGCGCTGTCATTGAGTACGTTTGTAATTTTTATTTGCTTCCAAAAGTCTAAAACAGAGTTACTTACGAAGTAAATTTAATCTTACACCATACTTGACAAAGAAAATATTTGTCAACAATAATAGATAGGAAAGAACGAAAAGATCATTGTAACTTACTTAGCCACTTCTTCAGATGTTGGTAAAACATATTCAAAGAAAAGAATCTTCACACTTTCTGAAACGATGGCCCTCAATTTCGTCTAAATTTAATTCACTGAATACATTTTTTTGAATAAACATTTTCTGAATTTATTGGTATTGTTTATATAATTTATTTTAAATTTTTTATTTGTTTTTCTATGATATTTTTTTCATTCAGTATTTTATTTAATTCATTTTTAGTAGTATTTTAATTCATTTTGTTCATTTTTTTTCATTTCGTTAATTTAATTTCATTTTGTTCAGTTTATTCATTTTAGGCATTTTTTTATTTTATTCATTTAACTAATTTTTTCCATTGTTTTCATGTTATGCATTTATTCGTTTTTTCAGCTCTCATAAATTTTGATAATTTTATTCATATTTTTAATTTAAATAATTGTATTCAACAATTAATTTCTATTTCATTTAAATTTATTGATTTACATCAATTTAATTTATTTTGATATTTTATATGTTATTGTAATATTTATTTCATTTAATTATTTTTCCTTTTATTCATTTTTTTCAAAACATTTCCTTTCCTGACATTTTTTTTTCAAAACATTCCATGCAATAAATTTTGTTCTTGTTTTTATTTTGATATTTTTCATTCGAATTGTATTTTTTTTTTCATTTTATTAGCTTTGTTTATCTCATTTCATTCATTTTATTCTCTTTATTTATTTTGTCGATTTGATATACTAATTTTTGTGGTCATTTTATGAATCAGATATTTTTTTCATATTTATTTATTATTTTATGGATCCATTCCTGTCTTGTAACTTGACTTTGATGCATAATGTATTCGTCATGATTAAACTGACCAACTTTGTCGAACAAATCCGTACACCATTCGAATCATCTACCTGAGTGTGGTGTAGGATTACGCTTCGTTGCTGAAAGCTATCCGTATTTTTTCGTCAGAGTTGGTCAGCTTAGTCATGATTCACCATTCATATATATAAGATATTTCACAAACCAATGAACTAGGTATTAATTTTCATGATGTAGTTGTGCATTTTCATAAAACGCACAATATTATTCATATTTTTACACTTTTGCTTCGTGAACTGGTTCTCAACTTAATGAAGGTGAGCCCGCGGCAAGTTGATGTTTTCGACTCCCAATTTTTATCTTTTTAATTTAAGTAAATTGAGCAAAATACAACACATTGCATTAAAGGACAGACTGTACTATATACCTTAGCATTTTATCAAAGCATTTTATGAATTGTTGAGTTTTTTTGGATATAAATATGTGACGCAAAAATCCCGGCTCCGAGGTAAGTTGGCGGTACTGATTGCGCCTTGCAAAAAATGTGCATCAATTAACCCTTGCTTTCATATTACAGGCTCAATATTGGATCTGATATTCGTGCTCGTGAAATAAAGCACAAAACCGTGATAACGTCGATTGATGTTTCCACCTTCCTGATTCAGTGCATGTTTGTGTATTCTTCTTATATTGGCATGTAAACTATTTCACGAAACTCAGAATATTATTCATAAATCCCTTCATTTCTCGTAAACTGCCATATGTCTTTTTATTGATTGTTTCAGGTTTTGTTTAATTATTAGAATCAATTAAAAACATTTTAAGTCCACCTAGTGGTGCAATTGTGTCTTTCGACTCTAGGTTTTCTTAGTTGATTATGTTCATTATAAATTTTTAAATGCATATATTGCATTTTTGTTATGCATGACAACATATACAAGAGTACAAATCAATGATCGACTTCTAAAATTGTGTAAAAGAAGAATGGCCAAATCAAAAACTCGAACAATCAGAACCAGTGATCGGAGGTTTGAGACTCAGTTTGGCCGTGATCTGCTGATGGAAGAAGTGTGGAGAGCACAACGAGTTGGAAGGATTTCAAATGATCTACACGGCTAAAATTTCAAGATAAAAAAGTGCAAAACCAGCAAAGTTGCAAAATTTAAATTTTTGTCAAAACATTTTTTCGACGAGATAACATCAAATCACGTTGTTTTATGCATTTCGAAGACACTTGGCATAATAAATACAAACTCAATTTCTGAAATTTTATGTGGCCGCTACTTGGTTTTTTTTTAGTTCCGGCTTACATGGGAATTTTACATGCGATAAGACGATGCGGTCTATTTATTCCGAAACCATGTAAACGATCCGCACGAGATTTTATAGCACTGTATAGGGATAATGTCCTTTTCATCAGAGACTAAGTTTGTGAAAATCGACACGACTATCTCCTAGAAATGCAATTTCAAGTAATGTTGCACCCATTTCAATATGTATTACATCATTCGGACATCATGGTGTTACAAGTTTATATGGAAATTTGATGTGGAACCCGTAACTCCGGATCTGAAACTATGGACCAAAAATTTATGTCCACCTTATGGGAGCGTTATACCGTTTATTTCAAACTAACTTTGTGCAAATCGGTTCAGCCATGTGAAACTTATGTGAGTTTAAATGATACATACACATATACACGCAAACACACATATACACACCGACATTTTTCCGATCTCAACGAACTGAATCGAATGGTATACGACACTCTACCCTCCGGGCCTCGGTTAAAAAGTCGATTTTCAGAGCTATTGCTATACCTTTCTATTGAGAAAGGTAAAAAGGTTCAGAGAATTTTATGTGTGAGCGAACTCTTTAACTCGTAACTCTAGAACCATAACTCCGATCTAAATAAAATTCATTAGTATGGTGATGTTGCACCTTTCATGTGACCATAACTTTGTTAAACTCGCCCCGACCATTTCTGAGAGGTGTAAGTGACATTATTTGACACACACATACATAAACACAGACATTTTCCGGCTCGACGAACTGAATTAGAATGGTATGTGAGACTAGGTGCTGTGGGCCTCGGTTAAGAAGTAGGTTTTCAGCATGATTGCATAACCTTACTTTATACGAGAAAGGTAAACCGCAACAATTCCATCTCATCCCAATAAACTAAATAGATGTTGGTTATTAATTTATGTTATATTTGATAATACAAATATTAATTTCAAACAATTTCTAATGGGCTCTGAAACATTTTGAATACCCAGATCTGGCAAGAGGTAGACACTGTTCGTATCATAGGTAGATATTCCCAGTTATGCAATTTGCTAAAACCACCAAATCTTCTAATTCCTAGTAAACTTTTTTTCAAACTATTACAAGATCTCGACAGTTCATACATTTTAAGACATTTAAGATAACAAAAACTTAAATTCGATTTTGGAACTGTCACTTACTCCCCCATTGAGCATTTTTCAGTCTCAGTGTTTGCCTTTTTCTTATAGAAAAGTTATACAATCACTATGAACATCGTCAAGTTAATCCTGGTATAACGGTATACCCGAACAAAGTCGAACATCAAAATTACAACAAGTAGAAATCATATTTTGATAATAGCATCGAATTGAAATCTTATTTTGCTATCAGTTTTAGATTTTTTAAATATCTCGTTTTGCTATCCTAGTTTCTTAGAAGAATTTTCTATGTTTATATTTCTTTTGTGAAACATCAAAGTGAATACATTACTGCATATAAGACCTTCCGGGAAGACGGGTTACCCGCTAGCTATCAGCAGTACGCGTCGCTAGAAAGGCGAATGAAGAGTGTAATGAAAGCCAAAAAACGCAGTTATTGGCGCCGGTTCGTCGACGGGTTAACGAGAGAAACACCGATGAGCACTCTTTGGGGTACGGCTCGACGTATGCGTAACCGAAACAGTACCAACGAGAACGTGGAATATTCAAACCGTTGGATATTCGCTTTCGCCAAGAAGATCTGTCCGGACTCTGTCCCGGTACAGAAAACATACCGCGCCGCGTCTCTTCACGATACCGCGAACGAAACACTGTTTTCGATAGTGGAGTTCTCACTTGCTCTCTTGTCATGCAACAATAACGCCCCAGGGTTAGACAAAATCAAATTCAACTTGCTGAAGAATCAGCCTGACACTGCAAAAAAGCGCTTGCTGAACTTATTTAACAAGTTTCTTGAGGGTAACATTGTCCCTCATGACTGGAGGCAAGTGAAGGTCATCGCCATCCAAAAACCAGGAAAACCAGCCTCCGACCACAACTCGTATCGACCGATTGAAATGCTGTCCTGTATTAGGAAGTTGTTCGAGAAAATGATCTTGTTTCGCCTCGACAATTGGGTTGAAGCAAATGGCTTACTGTCAGATACACAATTTGGCTTTCGCAAAGGCAAAGGGACGAACGATTGCCTTGCGTTGCTTTCTACAGAAATCCAAATGGCCTATGCTAACAAAGAGCAGATCGCATGGCGATTTAACATTGCGATTTAGCTACATGGGTCTTCCCCAGGGCTCATGTCTAAGTCTCCTACTCTACATTTTTTACGTGAATGACAATGACGATTGTCTTGCCAATTCATGCACGCTAAGGCAACTTGCAGACGACGGGGTGGTCTCTGTTACAGGTCCCAAAGCTGCCGACTTGCAAAGACCATTACAAGATACCTTGGACAATTTGTCTGCTTGGGCTCTTCAACTGGGTATTGAGTTCTCCACGGAGAAAACTAAGTTGGTTGTTTTTTTCTAGGAAGCGTGAGCCGGCGCAACTCCAGCTTCTATTAATGGATGCAACGATCAATCAGGTTTTCACATTTAAATATCTCGGGGTCTGGTTCGACTCTAAAAGTACCTGGGGATGTCACATTAGGTATCTGAAACAGAAATGCCAACAAAGGATCAATTTTCTCCGAACAATAACTGGAACATGGTGGGGTGCTCACCCAGGAGACCTGATCAGGTTATACCAAACAACGATATTGTCGGTGATGGAGTACGGGTGTTTCTGTTTCCGCTCCGCTGCGAACATACACTTAATCAAACTGGAGAGAATCCAGTATCGTTGCTTGCGCATTGCCATGGGTTGCATGCACTCGACCCATACGATGAGTCTCGAAGTGCTGGCGGGCGTTCTTCCGCTAAAAAATCGATTTTGGGAACTCTCATATCGATTGCTCATCCGATGCGACATTCTGAACCCGTTGGTGATTCAAAATTTCGAGAGGCTCGTCGAGCTTGATTCTCAAACCCGATTTATGTCCCTGTACTTCGACTACATGGCACAGAGCATTAATCCTTCTTCATATATTCCAAACCGTGTTCGTTTCCTAGATACTTCTGATTCTACTGTATTCTTCGACACATCCATGAAAGAAGAGATTCGTGGAATCCCGGACCATATATGCCCGCAAGTGATCCCCAATATATTTTATAATAAATTCCGAGAAGTCGACTGTGACAAAATGTTTTACACTGACGAATCAAATCTCGATGGGTCCACTGGCTTCGGTATCGTCAACAATACTATCACCGCTTCATTCAAGCTCAATGATCCCGCTTCAGTTTACGTCGCAGAGTTAGTTGCAATTCAGTACACCCTTGGGATCATCGACACTCTGCCCACAGATCACTACTACATCGTTTCGGACAGCCTCAGCTCTATCGAGGCTCTTCGTGTGGTGAAGCTAAAAAGCAATTCCCGTATTTTCTGGGGAAGATACGGGAGTCCTTGTGTACGTTATCTGAAAAATCTTATTAGAATACCTTTGTTTGGGTCCCCTCTCATAGTTCTATCCCGGGCAATGAAAAGGCCGACCCATTAGCAAAGGTGGGCGCGGTGACATATACGAAAGACCAATCTGCTTCAACGATTTTTTTAGTATTTGTCGTCAGAGGACGCTCAACAGTTGGCAAACCTTGTGGAGCAATGGGGAACTTGAACGATGGCTACATTCGATTATTCCAAAGGTATCAACGAAGCCTTGGTTCAGGGGGATGGATGTGGGTCGGGATTTTATTCGTGTAATGTCCCGACTTATGTCCAATCACTACACCTTGGATGCGCATTTGCGGCGTGTTGGGCTTGCGGAAAGTAGTCTGTGCGCTTGTGACGAGGGCTATCACGACATCGAGCACGTTGTCTGGGTATGCGCCGGGTATTTGGACGCCAGGTCTCAGTTAAAGGATTCCCTTTTATATTGTGTGTCTTGCCTAAAGAATAAAAGAAACTGTTACTATAATTGTTGCTGTAGTGATCTGTAGAGAAGCAAGAAGTGGTGCTCCAGCCAAATACGGTGATTATAAAATTATTGATGATTCGCTTAGGACCGAGTATTCATAATGTGGAACATTTCCTGAAGGTGTAAATGGAGGTTGGACTTTCGGAAGCGAGTTCTACCATGTCAGGGATTTAGCGCTCAACAAATTAGCCCAGACGAAACCATTCATTTCGAACAACTTAAAACACATGGTTGAGTGTGACAATGCTATAATTAAGATCCTCCTATATATGGACGATGAGAACATCAATATTCCGCTACAAGAACGGATACCGCTTACTCGCAGATTAATGTCACATTTGGGAGAAATGGAATCCATTCGGAAGGATAAATATTGAGAGCGAGAAGCAAGGAAGAAATCAGATATTCGCATACATAAAGGCAAAAATGACGAATTGACATAAAGTTTTGCAAAAGTTTCACAGGAAACGAATAATTTGCTGTGATTTGAAAACAGACAACTCTAAAAGAAAGCCTCTTTTGCAAATTAGATGTAAGTGCGATGTGTTCTCTTCCATGTGTCGGAAGCAAGTGATGCTGAAATTATTAAGCTTACCTGTGTTTATAGTTTCTAGTTTTTTTGGTGGTCTCTATGATATATTTACCTAATTTTACGTAAATTAGAAGCATTCACTAATTTGTGCTAAGTAATTTTCTTTCGATTAGTGAACAAGTTCTGAGCAGTTTCGCTCAGTAGATTAAATTCTGGGTAGTTTTCATTAGTAGATTAAATCATTGAAATATATTTTACATTGTCCAAAAACCCATGAAATCCGAAATAATACCTTCATATGTTCAAATATAATATTTACTTAATCTAGGTAATCTTCTTAAGTTCCAACGGTTTTGCAAAATTCTGAAAGTCAATGAGCTAATGATCTTATTCTTGCATTGTAGTGGAATCAGCAGTTTTTTGCACTCGCTTCACATTTTGACTTTTACTATAGTTTCAGGGATCTAGGAAAATCAGTCTACGATATTTTTATTTAAGTCCAATGATATAAAAGTATCTAAAAAGAATCTACTTAAATAAATAAATAGATAGTTATTCTCAGTTGCCTGATAATATTGTCGAAGATAGTGTTTAACCAATTCCCCATGAGGGTCAAATGAAAAAACATGTGTTTTTCTCAGTATTGTTATAATTACGACATGATCAGTATCATTTAAACAGAAAATTTCATAAAGTTGAGTTAACGCATACTTCGGATGAAGTCACAGAACTAGTAATAGTAGCCTGATCATGAAAATAGGAGTTGAAGTTTACTTTGTTCGGACATTCGTTGCAACGATAAACTTGGATTTCACATTGATATATTCCTATCCATGGAGACAACCTTGGCGTTGGTTTCGTTCTCCTGTTTAGCAAATTGCGTGTAAAGTTTCGTTAGGCGGGTTTTTGGATATTTTTGTACTCATTCCAATTTAGCGTCTTCTACACCTTGTAAATGTGTAGTCTAGAATGCGTAGCATTTTCAATCAACCCTAAATACTTTGATCTCTTGAAGAAATCCTGAAGAATTTTGAGAGAAATTTCTAACTTATAAACTAATAATAATCAAATTTAATTCATCGATGCACTATAGCTTTTCTTGTAACAGACAACATATTTTTAGGGTTTTTAGTGTCTATTGTCTTAGTTATGGAATTGTTTTCACTAAGAACATTTCATAATTACATTCAGTTTACTGTGACTATCTCAAGTCATCAGAATTTATACATTTATGCAATAATTTGAGCGAAAGTTTGCTCTTCTTTTCCTGTCACCATACGCCTTCTCTTCCCTGTCCTTGATACAACTGCTGCTACACTGATGTGGAAATAAGCCACCCTCTGAATATTTTGACCAAACATAAGTTTTCGTTAAAAAAATCAAATTTGTGTTCTGTATTCTTAATTTTAAGATAGCTATAATTTTTACTCTTTATTGAAACTCTTGTCCTCCATCTTGTAAATAGAATTGTAACCCTAGTTTTAAGATATCTGTGAACTTTCTCATGTATAATATTTCGTAAAATACTACATACTATTACTCCCTCTCTTGTATATCAAACTGAATCCCTTGTTTTAAAATTTTTCATAAAAAAAAATCTTTTGTATATTGAATCTAATTTCTAGTCTTAAGATAGCTGTAAACTTTCTTTTCTTTTGTAAAAAAAATTATTTCAACATTGTAACCTCCTAGTTTTAAGATATCCAAAATGTAAAAATAAAAGAATTTGGCACCGCCAAGCTAACGCATTTGTGCCTATCAAATAAACGAAATGAATAAAAAAAAGTGAATACATGTTTTGTTATCAAAAAAAATTCAACATCTCAATGAGCTTTCAATTTACTCTCGCTGATAGCAGAATTAGTTTTCTGTTTGATGTCATAGGATAATTTTGCTGCTCTCCATTTTGATCTTTTAACCGTTAAAACGACCAAAACGACAACAACCTGAGTAATCATTTGCCGAACATCACAACATCAAGTTTAGTTTTCAATTTGTTGTCAGACTCTGCTCGGGTAACGCTCCCATATGCTATTGAATTTTTTGTTGATCGGACTTCCGGTTTCGGAGATATACGGATTGAAGAGCGCGATCGCACAGCGAATTCCCATGTAAACTGGTACACCATGATATCAAAATGATGCAAAACTTTGTCTTCAAAATGCATGAAACGCCGAGATTTTATGTAATCTCGAAAAAAAGACTTCAACGAAGATTGACTTTTTTTTTAACTTTTGCCTTTCTCATATAGAAAGATTATACAATCACTTTGAACATCGTCAACCTAATCCCGGCATTTTTTTTACTAAGATAGGTTTTCTGTATTTTAACAGCGGCGTAGCTAGGAGTATGCGGTGTGGGGTTGACCCCTTTCCCCACATTACAAACCCCCCTTCCCCAAACCCCCCTCCTCCTATCAAGTCCCCCCCTGAAACCCCTCAACACATCCATCTCAAACGACCACCTCATCCACCTTCTGCAGACCTACCCCTCTGTCATCCCAATCACCTTCACCCAGTAGGCATAACAGGATAAGCTGGGGAGTGGTTGAGTTGTGGGTTATTCATCCCTTTCACACACACACCCGCATGATAAAATAAGTTAGCCGAAAGACAACATTGAGCTAATTCCAATAAAGCTAATAAAATATTATATTTCAAGCAGGGCGGATCCAGAATAAAATTTCCTAGTGGGTCTGAAATTTCGATTTTGAAATAAACATATTACGTAATACGCGATAACAGCGTTTAATAAAAACCAGTTAAAAAAATGGTTTGAAATGATTTTGAGTTTGGAACTACTTTAAAATTGAAACTAATTTAAATTTTCTTAACAAGTTGAAAATTTTCGGCGGGGTTCCGGACTCCCACGACCCTTGTTCTGGATCCGCCACGACACATAGCATCTCAAATTCGTAGCTATCGATCCATTGTATGAATGTACAAATCATACACAATATATAATATACATTTCCAATATTATATTGAGCATAACCTGCCAGGAATCGTAGTTCGGACAAATGAGATAGGCACAATTGCACCACTAGGTGGATTAAACCAGGTTTTTTTTTCTATTTTCGGAACCGAAAGCCCAATTCGAATGAAATTTAGTAGCAGTCTATAAGTTGTACCTTTTATTTCAAAATAACTTTTTGAACTATGCTATATTTCCCCCTAAGAAGAAAAAAATGAGTAAACACCAAAATTTCTCCCTTGGGCGAAAATTTTTTGGTGAAACCAGTCTTTGTACGTGAAGGGCACAAATCCTAACTTAATAAAGTCATGAGGGCGTTTCGAGTTCGTCTCATCAGAAACCGACACTAACTTATTCTCGGAATAGATTAGCGCCTGCATGAACTTCTTCTCGGACGGGACATCAGGTTTGAACAATCGTTCGATTGAAACACAAAGCGTGTTTTAGTTGTAGGGATTTTGCGTCAAGCCGGCGCTAATCTATTCCGACAATAAGTTAGTGTCGGTTTCTAATGAGACAAAGTCGAAATGCCCTTATGACTTTGTTAACTTTGTGAAATCAATGATTTGAGACTAAGTTTGTGAAATTCGATTCAGCATTCTCCTAATGTGTGTTTAAGCCTGGAATAAGGTTACTCCCGACGAGGCTTCCAGAGTCGTCAAAGGTGATCTATGTGTCCAAAGAGGCTTTATTTGATCATTGGAAACCTAAATTCCAAGTTTTTGCTCCATTTTTGCCTTTCTCAATAGAAAGGTATTGGAATTGCTCTGAAAACCGACTTTTTAACGGAGGCCCGGAGGGCCGTGTGACATATACCATTCGATTCAGTTCGTCGAGTTCGGCAAATGTCTGTGTGTGTGTGTATGTATGTATGTGTGTGTGTATGTGCGTCTGTGTGTGTGTACGCGAACACAATCTCACTCACTTTTCTCAGAGATGGATGAACCGATTTTTACAAACTTAGTCCCAAATGAAAGGTGCAACGTTCCCATAGGCTGCTATTGAATTTCTAATGGATCCGACTTCCAGTTCCGGAATTACAGGGTGATGAGTACGATCACGCAGAAAATGTCGATTTTAAGAAATTCTGCAATGAATGTATAATGGTGAAAATTTTGCCAAAATGTGACCACAACTGCTTCGATTTGTAGTACTAGGTCATTAACAGCCATTCAAAGTCTCTTTGGTCACATTGGCCACCATCATCGGTTCCGGAAGCCCCGGCGGAAGTATCCAAATTCAGACTAACATTCACATCGGTTTCTCGGAGGTGGCTAGACCGAATCAACCAAACTTAGTCTCAAATGAAAGATGTTGCGTCCCCGTAAATGGCTATTAAATTTTATCCCCAACCGACTTCCGGTTCCGGAGTTACGGGTTGTGGCGTGCGATCACATAGCAAATTGTGATTCAAACCGATACCCCGATGGAAGCAAAAAAGGTAAAAATTTCGCTAAAATGTCTCTCAAATAACTTAACTTTGCAGTTCTAGGTCACCGACGGCCAAACAAACTTTCGTTGACTACATTGACCACCATAGACGGTTCCGGAAGTGCCCGGGCAAAGCGGCCATCTTTCATAACTAGCAAACTCATATCAGTTTCTCGGAAATGGTTGGGCCGATTTTCACAAACTTAGTCCCAAATGATAGCTATATTATCCCCACAGATGTCTGTAAAATTTCGCACTGATTGCTTGTATGGTTCCGGAAATATAGACTGAACGGTCCGGTCACACATGAAATTCCCATATAAGCCGGAACTCAAAATTTTTTTTCAAAGGGGGGACCCCATGAAATGTCAAAAATCGAATTCGTATTTTTGATGCCAAACATCTTTAAAATGCATGAAACGTCGAGATTTTATGTTATCTCGAAAAAATTTTTTTTTATAAAAATCGACTTTTTCGGACTTTGCCGATTTCGCACCTTTTTGCCTTTCTCAATAGAAAGGTATTGCAATTGCTCTGAAAACCGACTTTTTAACGGAGGCCCGGAGGGCCGTGTGACATATACCATTCGATTCAGTTCGTCGAGTTCGGCAAATGTCTGTGTGTGTGTGTATGTATGTATGTGTGTGTGTATGTGCGTCTGTGTGTGTGTACGCGAACACAATCTCACTCACTTTTCTCAGAGATGGATGAACCGATTTTTACAAACTTAGTCCCAAATGAAAGGTGCAACGTTCCCATAGGCTGCTATTGAATTTCTAATGGATCCGACTTCCGGTTCCGGAATTACAGGGTGATGAGTACGATCACGCAGAAAACGTCGATTTTAAGAAATTCTGCAATGAATGTATAATGGTGAAAATTTTTCCAAAATGTGACCACAACTGCTTCGATTTGTAGTACTAGGTCATTAACAGCCATTCAAAGTCTCTTTGGTCACATTGGCCACCATCATCGGTTCCGGAAGCCCCGGCGGAAGTATCCAAATTCAGAGTTACAGTCACATCGGTTTCTCGGAGATGGCTAGACCGATTCGACTAAACTTGACCTCAAATGAAAGGTATTGCGTCCCCGTAAGTGGCTATTAAATTTTATCCCCAACCGACTTCCGGTTCCGGAGTTACGGGTTGTGGCGTGCGATCACATAGCAAATTGTGATTCAAACCGATACCCCGATGGAAGCAAAAAAGGTAAAAATTTCGCTAAAATGTCTCTCAAATAACTTAACTTTGCAGTTCTAGGTCACCGACGGCCAAACAAACTTTCGTTGACTACATTGACCACCATAGACGGTTCCAGAAGTGCCCGGGAAAAGCGGCCATCTTTCATAACTAGCAAACTCATATCAGTTTCTCGAAAATGGTTGGGCCGATTTTCACAAACTTAGTCCCAAATGATAGCTATATTATCCCCACAGATGTCTGTCAAATTTCGCACGGATCGCTTGTATGGTTCCGGAAATATAGACTGAACGGTCCGGTCACACATGAAATTCCCATATAAGCCGGAACTCAAAATTTTTTTTCAAAAATCAAAAATTTCAAAAATCGAATTCGTATTTTTGATGCCAAACATCTTTAAAATGCATGAAACGTCGAGATTTTATGTTATCTCGAAAATTTTTTTTTTTATAAAAATCGACTTTTTCGGACTTTGCCGATTTCGCACCTTTTTGCCTTTCTCAATAGAAAGGTATTGCAATTGCTCTGAAAACCGACTTTTTAACGGAGGCCCGGAGGGCCGTGTGACATATACCATTCGATTCAGTTCGTCGAGTTCGGCAAATGTCTGTGTGTGTGTATGTGTGTGTGTATGTATGTGTGTGTGTATGTGCGTCTGTGTGTGTGTACGCGAACACAATCTCACTCACTTTTCTCAGAGATGGATGAACCGATTTTTACAAACTTAGTCCCAAATGAAAGGTGCAACGTTCCCATAGGCTGCTATTGAATTTCTAATGGATCCGACTTCCGGTTCCGGAATTACAGGGTGATGAGTACGATCACGCAGAAAACGTCGATTTTAAGAAATTCTGCAATGAATGTATAATGGTGAAAATTTTTCCAAAATGTGACCACAACTGCTTCGATTTGTAGTACTAGGTCATTAACAGCCATTCAAAGTCTCTTTGGTCACATTGGCCACCATCATCGGTTCCGGAAGCCCCGGCGGAAGTATCCAAATTCAGAGTTACAGTCACATCGGTTTCTCGGAGATGGCTAGACCGATTCGACTAAACTTGACCTCAAATGAAAGGTATTGCGTCCCCGTAAGTGGCTATTAAATTTTATCCCCAACCGACTTCCGGTTCCGGAGTTACGGGTTGTGGCGTGCGATCACATAGCAAATTGTGATTCAAACCGATACCCCGATGGAAGCAAAAAAGGTAAAAATTTCGCTAAAATGTCTCTCAAATAACTTAACTTTGCAGTTCTAGGTCACCGACGGCCAAACAAACTTTCGTTGACTACATTGACCACCATAGACGGTTCCAGAAGTGCCCGGGAAAAGCGGCCATCTTTCATAACTAGCAAACTCATATCAGTTTCTCGAAAATGGTTGGGCCGATTTTCACAAACTTAGTCCCAAATGATAGCTATATTATCCCCACAGATGTCTGTCAAATTTCGCACGGATCGCTTGTATGGTTCCGGAAATATAGACTGAACGGTCCGGTCACACATGAAATTCCCATATAAGCCGGAACTCAAAATTTTTTTTCAAAGGGGGGACCCCATGAAATTTCAGAAATCGAATTCGTATTTTTGATGCCAAATATCTTTAAAATGCATGAAACGTCGAGATTTAATGTTATCTCGAAAATTTTTTTTTATAAAAATCGACTTTTTGGGACTTTGCCGATTTCGCACCTTTTTGCCTTTCTCATATAAAGAAAGGCTATGCAATCACTGTAAAAATCGACTTTTTAACCGAGGCCCGGAGGGCCGAGTGTCATACACCATTCGATTCAGTTCGTCGAGATCGGCAAATGTCTGTGTGTGTATGTATGTGTGTGTGTGTGTGTGTATGTGTGTGTGTGTATGTGTGTGTGTCATTTAAACTCACACAATTTTCTCAGAGATGGCTGAACCGATTTTCGCAAACTTAGTTTCATCTGAAAGGTATAACGCTCCCATAAGCTGCTATTGAATTTTTAGTTGATCCGACTTCCGGTTCCGGAGTTACGGGTTGAAGAGTGCGGTCACACAGCAAATTCCCATATAAACTGGTACCACCATAATGTTCAAATGATGTAAAACATATTAAAATTGATGTAACATTACTCTAGTTTGCGGGTCTGGATCACTAATGATCAATCAAAGCAGCTTTGACCACATTGGCCACCTATGACGGTTCATGACGCCCTCGGGGAACCCGCCAAGTTCCTAAGCTAATATCACACCCATTCCACAACGAATTCTCTACCGATTTTTACGAACTTAATTTCAAATGAAAGATACAGTAATGCCATTGACTGCTGCTGAATTTCATTCGGTTCTGACTCTTGCTTCCGGAGTTACAGGGGTGTTTGTAAGGATACACTGGAATTTCCCATATAAATCGGTACAATCGTAATACCTCAGAGGCTAAAAACTATTGAAATGGTCACCAAATTACTTCTAATCGTAGATCTAGATCACTGATTGCCAATCAAACATTCTTTGAATATATTGTCCACTATCGACGATTCCGGAAGTCTGGAATTCCGGGCATATTACACAATTAAAGTCACATCGGTTCATCGGTGATGACTGAACCGATTTTCTCAAACCAAGTCTCAAATGGAAGGCAAAATATGCAGTTGAGTATTGCGTAGCCGCCCCTTCCCCCCCTCCCCACCTTGCCCTTACACCTCCCTTCTTCATCACTCCCCTCTTCTTGGATCACCCTCACGCCCAGATTTCCTTCATCCACCCCGTATACCGAAATAAGATGAAGGATTTCTGACGCATCCTCCACACCCACTCTACTAAACCCCCATTCCCTACACGTTCAAACGCATTCCACCAACCTTTGCAAATTATAATCACATGAAGATAACATTGAACTCATGCTTATTAAGCTAATTAAATATTATTCTTTTGCCTTTCTTATATAGAAAGGTTATGCAATTGCTCCAAAACCCGACTTTCTAACCGAGGCCCGGAGGGCCGAGTCTCATATAACATTCGACTTAGTTCGCCGAGATCGCAAAATATCTGTGTGTATGTATGTGTGTATGTATGTATGTGTGTATGTGTATGTGTGTATGTATGTGTGTGTATGTGCGGATTTGTTAACAAAATGTCCACATCGGTTTCTTGGAGATGGCTGAACCGATTTTTACAAACTAAGATTCAAATGAAAGGTATAATATTCCCATAGGTTGCCATTGAATTTCATCTTCAACCGACATCTTGTTCCGAATTACGAGTTGAAGAGTATGGTTACAAAACAAAATTTGTTGATTTTTCCAAATCGGTTTCTCGGAATTTTCTGAACCGATTTTGACAAACTTAATTTTAAATGAAAGGTCCATCAGCTGCTGTTGAATTTTGTGTGGATCCTAGTTCTGGTTCCTGAATTACAGGGTGATACGTACGATCACGCAGCAAATCCCGATTCTAATGAATTCTGCGATGAATGTAAAAAGGTGATTTTTTTCCAAAATGTAAACACAACTGTTGAATTTGTAGATCTAGGTCCCCAACAGTCATTCAAAGTCTCTTTGGCCACACTGGCCACCATCGACGGATCCGGAAGCATCCAAAGTCAGAATAACGGTTATATTGGTTTCTCGAAAATGGCTAGATTTGCTCAACTTAGTCTCAAATGAAAGGTGTTGCGTCCCCAGAAACTGATATTAAATTCCATCTCCATCCGACTTCCAGCACCGGAGTTACGGGTTGTGGAGGTCGATCACATAGAAAACTCCGATTCAAACCGATACCGCGATGAATGCAAAAAGGTGCTCTTATATATACTTACCAAGTGTAATAAGAATGAAAGACATTTCCATAAAGTTATATTGTACGAACCAGCTATTAAATCATAGTTTGGAGAAATGAGAAAGGCACAATTGCACCTCTAGGTGGATTAAAACAGGTTTTTCAGTTCAATATTACCGTGGCTGTTTTTTCTTTTTCAAAATTTTAGAACTCGAATAATGATTTATTTTCCTGTATATAGTTGTCATGTGATGTATGATAATAAAATGTAATATATGCATTTAAAAGCTTTTAATGAGTATAAACAACGCACACATTCTCGTGATTCATGATTGAGAAAGGCACAATTGCACCGCTAGGTGGATTAAAATATTGCCTTTCTCAATAGAAAGGTATTGCAATTGCTCTGAAAACCGACTTTTTAACGGAGGCCCGGAGGGCCGTGTGACATATACCATTCGATTCAGTTCGTCGAGTTCGGCAAATGTCTGTGTGTGTGTATGTATGTGTGTGTGTATGTATGTGTGTGTATGTGCGTCTGTGTGTGTGTACGCGAACGCAATCTCACTCACTTTTCTCAGGGATGGATGAACCGATTTTTACAAACTTAGTCCCAAATGAAAGGTGCAACGGTCCCATAGGCTGCTATTGAATTTCTAATGGATCCGACTTCCGGTTCCGGAATTACAGGGTGATGAGTACGATCACGCAGAAAATGTCGATTTTAAGAAATTCTGCAATGAATGTATAATGGTGAAAATTTTTCCAAAATGTGACCACAACTGCTTCGATTTGTAGTACTAGGTCATTAACAGCCATTCAAAGTCTCTTTGGTCACATTGGCCACCATCATCGGTTCCGGAAGCCCCGGCGGAAGTATCCAAATTCAGAGTAACATTCACATCGGTTTCTCAGAGATGGCTAGACCGATTCGACTAAACTTGACCTCAAATGAAAGGTATTGCGTCCCCGTAAGTGGCTATTAAATTTTATCCCCAACCGACTTCCGGTTCCGGAGTTACGGGTTGTGGCGTGCGATCACATAGCAAATTGTGATTCAAACCGATACCCCGATGGAAGCAAAAAAGGTAAAAATTTCGCTAAAATGTCTCTCAAATAACTTAACTTTGCAGTTCTAGGTCACCGACGGCCAAACAAACTTTCGTTGACTACATTGACCACCATAGACGGTTCCGGAAGTGTCCGGGCAAAGCGGCCATCTTTCATAACTAGCAAACTCATATCAGTTTCTCGGAAATGGTTGGGCCGATTTTCACAAACTTAGTCCCAAATGATAGCTATATTATCCCCACAGATGTCTGTAAAATTTCGCACGGATCGCTTGTATGGTTCCGGAAATATAGACTGAACGGTCCGGTCACACATGAAATTCCCATATAAGCCGGAACTCAAAATTTTTTTTCAAAGGGGGGACCCCATGAAATTTCAAAAATCGAATTCGTATTTTTGATGCCAAACATCTTTAAAATGCATGAAACGTCGAGATTTTATGTTATCTCGAAAAAAATTTTTTTTATAAAAATCGACTTTTTCGGACTTTGCCGATTTCGCACCTTTTTGCCTTTCTCAATAGAAAGGTATTGCAATTGCTCTGAAAACCGACTTTTTAACGGAGGCCCGGAGGGCCGTGTGACATATACCATTCGATTCAGTTCGTCGAGTTCGGCAAATGTCTGTGTGTGTGTATGTATGTATGTGTGTGTGTATGTGCGTCTGTGTGTGTACGCGAACACAATCTCACTCACTTTTCTCAGAGATGGATGAACCGATTTTTACAAACTTAGTCCCAAATGAAAGGTGCAACGTTCCCATAGGCTGCTATTGAATTTCTAATGGATCCGACTTCCGGTTCCGGAATTACAGGGTGATGAGTACGATCACGCAGAAAACGTCGATTTTAAGACATTCTGCAATGAATGTATAATGGTGAAAATTTTTCCAAAATGTGACCACAACTGCTTCGATTTGTAGTACTAGGTCATTAACAGCCATTCAAAGTCTCTTTGGTCACATTGGCCACCATCATCGGTTCCGGAAGCCCCGGCGGAAGTATCCAAATTCAGAGTAACATTCACATCGGTTTCTCAGAGATGGCTAGACCGATTCGACTAAACTTGACCTCAAATGAAAGGTATTGCGTCCCCGTAAGTGGCTATTAAATTTTATCCCCAACCGACTTCCGGTTCCGGAGTTACGGGTTGTGGCGTGCGATCACATAGCAAATTGTGATTCAAACCGATACCCCGATGGAAGCAAAAAAGGTAAAAATTTCGCTAAAATGTCTCTCAAATAACTTAACTTTGCAGTTCTAGGTCACCGACGGCCAAACAAACTTTCGTTGACTACATTGACCACCATAGACGGTTCCAGAAGTGCCAGGGAAAAGCGGCCATCTTTCATAACTAGCAAACTCATATCAGTTTCTCGGAAATGGTTGGGCCGATTTTCACAAACTTAGTCCCAAATGATAGCTATATTATCCCCACAGATGTCTGTAAAATTTCGCACGGATCGCTTGTATGGTTCCGGAAATATAGACTGAACGGTCCGGTCACACATGAAATTCCCATATAAGCCGGAACTCAAAATTTTTTTTCAAAGGGGGGACCCCATGAAATTTCAAAAATCGAATTCGTATTTTTGATGCCAAACATCTTTAAAATGCATGAAACGTCGAGATTTTATGTTATCTCGAAAAATTTTTTAATGTAGAATACATTTAAGCTTTCAATATAGGGGTCCCGTTTCAAAATATCGGCTGCGGCGCCGCGTCAGATTTTGAACGTTAATAACTTTTATCATACTTAACAGAATGATTTGATTTTTAGGCCAATTTGTTGCAAATATGTTCCTCTATGCTGTATTAAAATTTGAAGTATGTATAACATGCACTAATAACAAAAAATTGTGTTTTGAAAAATCTTTCGAAAACGACTCGGAAAAGTGAAAATTTTCAGCCCATCCCGCACAGAGCCGTCAAAATGGTGGACCAACCGAACAATAAAATAATGAAAAGTTTATATATAGGTCCACTACATGTTTGTTCCTATGGTTATTCGCATTGGGTTGCTTGACGAGAGCAGTTGGTGGGGGAAAGACGGCATATTCCTTTGGTTTGGCCATTAGAAGCCGGACGGAACGGAAAGGCTCATGCACGGCACGAGAACGAGCGAGAAAGCGATAGTAGTGCATATTAGCGCGATTATATAAATATCTGTCGGTCGGTTTTTCTCATCATTCGTATTCGTTCAAGCACTAGCAAGCAGCCAGTCCACCGAAGGAAAGCAGTTGGCAATGACGACGGCGGAAAAAGTGCCCCAGCTACTGGTGATTCATCGCAACCCGATCAGGAACTGTCGACCTGCTAGAATTTCGCCCCAACTAAAGGGCAACAGAGTAGGCTATCGTTCCAGCGTCTGGGTCGTGAGATTGTGCAGGACTGCAAAATCGAGCCACGCTTACAAAGCTCAGTCGTAATGATGCCCCGAGAAGCCAACGATGCCTACTTGGTCGGTTTGTTCGAGGATGCAAAATAGTGCTTTGTGGCTCACCGTGTCCGCGGGGAGTGCGTCTGAATTATGCTCCCGCAATAAAACAATAAACGGTTCTTTACAGGACCAATTAATTGTGTTGTAATAAGAGTTAAACTGAAATTTACATTTTATGGTGTATAACAAATAATTTTCAGAAAGCTATATAAAAAATACGATGTGTGGAAAGAAAGAAAGAGAATTTAAATTATCCTCTCTTGCTCGTTTTCGTGCACTGCTTTTCCTTTCCTTTCTGCTGCTACTACCATCATAACTAAAACGAATGTGCGTGTTCCCCCAGCCAGCAATTGGCCAGTGTTGCCACAATTGCATGTCGCTATTACAATTTGAATTATTTTATTGATCCTCTCTAGTATTGATAAAATATAGAACGTGCAAAGTACACTAGTCGCATGCTTTTATTCGAACTTTTTGGCAGCCTCCGTTGATTAACTGCATAAATCGATTTGTTTGTGCAGCTCCTTGCTAGTAGCAAACTAAATAGCCTTTATCAGCGCTAACAAATAACACGAAAGAATTTAAATCTGTGAAAATCTTTTCCTTCTTTTCAAATCTGCAGCATTCTTTGAAAATATTGTTTGAATGTTGTTATTGAAAAACTGAACATGCAAGTTTGCTAGCACTGGCCACTAGATTGAAGGCGATGGAAAGACAGAATATTCGTTTTGGTTATGCTAGTATTGGTAGCCGAACGGAAAGGAAAGGCACAGGAATGGCACGAAAACGAGCGAGAGCGATAGTAGCGCTTTCTCGTGTGTTCATATATGAATATTGGTCGGTCGGTTTTTCTCATCATTCGTATTCGTTCAAGCACTAGCAAGCAGCCAGTCCACCGAAGGAAAGAAGTTGGCGATGACGACGGTCGGAAAAAGTGCCCCAGCTACTGGTGACTCATCGCAACCCGATCAGGAACTGTCGCCCTGCAAGAATTTCGCCCCAACTAAAGGGCAACAGAGAAACTAATCCGTGTTCTAATAAGAGTTAAACGGGCTCACCGTGTCCGCGGGGAGTGCGTCTGAATTATGCTCCCGCAATAAAACAATAAACGGTTCTTTACAGGACCAATTAATTGTGTTCTAATAAGAGTTAAACTGAAATTTACATTTTATGGTGTATAACAAATAATTTTCAGAAAGCTATATAAGAAATACGATGTGTGGAAAGAAAGAAAGAGAATTTAAATTATCCTCTCTCGCTCGTGTTCGTGCACTGCTTTTCCATTCCTTTCTGCTGCTACTACAATCATAACTAAAACGAATGTGCGTGTTCTCCCACCATCTCATGGCCAGTGTTGCCACAATTGCATGTCGCTATAACAATTTGAATTATTTTATTGATCCTCTCTAGTATTGATAAAATATAGAATATGCAAAGTACACTAGTCGCATGCTTTTATTCGAACTTTTTGGCAGCCTCCGTTGATTAACTGCATAAATCGATTTGTTTGTGCAGCTCCTTGCTAGTAGCAAACTAAATAGCCTTTATCAGCGCTAACAAATAAGACAAAAGAATTTAAATTTGTGAAAATCTTCTCCTTCCTTCTTTTCAAATCTGCAACATTCTTTGACAATATTGAAAATGTTGTTATTGAAAAACTGAACATGCAAGTTTGCTAGCACTGGCCACTAAATTGAAGGCGATGGAAGGACAGAATATTCGTTTTGGTTATGCTAGTATTGGTAGCCGAACGGAAAGGAAAGGCACAGGAATGGCACGAAAACGAGCGGGAGAGCGATAGTAGTGCTTTCTCGTGTTTTCATATATGAATATTGGTCGGTCGGTTTTTCTCATCATTCGTATTTGTTCAAGCACTAGCAAGCAGCCAGTCCACCGGAGGAAAGCAGTTGGCGATGATGACGGTCCGCAAAAGTGCCCCAGCTACTGGTGGCCCATCGCAACCAACTACCGATCAGGAACTGTCGCCGTGCTAGTATTTCGCCCCAACTAGAGGGCAACGGAGCAACTAATCCGCTGGCTAACATTCCAGCGTCTGGTTCGTAAGGTTGTGTATTACTTCAAAGTCGAGCTACGCTTACAAAACTCAGCCGTAATGAAGCCAGTGATGCCTACTTGGTCGGTTTGTGGGAGTGGGCGTAAATTACAATAAAAGCAACCGTTACGGTTCTTTTCAGGACCAATCAATTGTGTTCTAGTGAGAGTTAAACTGAAACTTTCATTTTAAGGTGAGTAGCAAATTTTCAACAAGCAACATAATACGTTGTCTGGAAAGAAGTAGCTTGCACACGGAACAAAAATTTAAATTATCCTCTCGCTCGTTTCGTGCACTGCTTTTCCATTCCTTTCTACTGTTATTATCAGTATTACCAAAACGAATGTGTTGTTGCATGTGTTTAAGAGAAACGTTGAAGTCGCATGCTTATATTCAAGCTTTTTGGCAGCCTCCGTGAACTAACTGCATTAAATGGTTTTTTTGTGCAGCTCCGTGCTAGTAGCAAACAAAATGGCCCTACTAGTGTCTGATTCGTGAGATTGTGCAAGATTTCAAAGTCGAGCTAAGCTTATAAAGTTCAGCCGTAATGGGACCCGAAGAAGCCAGTCTTGTCGTTTTGTTCGAGGCTACAAAACAGTTCGCCAGGCACGTAACTATCATGCCAAAAATATCCAACGATCCAGCGCATCACCATCAACACCAACGCCGATACCAAAGGTTCTTTTCAGAACCACCATTATTACCATAGAGAATTATTTGAAAATTTCCCATTCAAACGTGATTCTGTTGAATATTATTAGATTTAAATTAACGTCTCGAATTGAAATCACGACGCTCCGGTTATGTGACAGACATTACCCACCCATCTTTTTTTATTGTGACCACGACTAACGGTTTAATATAGACACCCCATTTCAATATTTCTGAAGGAACAGAAGGTCGAGTTTGGAAAGTTTGTAACTTTCATTGTACTTAACCAAATTACACAATGTTCGCACTAATGATTCAGAAATATGATCAGGAATCTTCTGTTAGATTTGTAAGTATGTATAATTTACATGAATAAAGAAAAATTGATTTTCAGGAATCAATTATTATCTGTTCTTCCATTGGCCAGTACTACGCGACTTCCTCATGCTAACAATTAATTTCATCGTTAGCCATCTCCCTCACCAAGGCCAACAACGCCAACAAAACCGGTCCTTTTCAGGACCACCATTATTTTTGTAAAGAATAATTTGAAATATTCCTCGCCCAAATCACCTTTTGTCCGAAAATTCCAATGAGTATCAAAATATTTAAAGAACGTGTTCCTTATGTATTCTACATCTCTCCGGTTATGTCGCAGACATTACCCACCCATCTTTTTTTTATTGTGACCACGACGAACGGTTTAATATAGACACCCCATTTCAATATTTCTGAAGGAACAGAAGGTCGAGTTTGGAAAGTTTGTAACTTTCATTGTACTTAACCAAATTACACAATGTTCGCACTAATGATTCAGAAATATGATCAGGAATCTTCTGTTAGATTTGTAAGTATGTATAATTTACATGAATAAAGAAAAATTGATTTTCAGGAATCAATTATTATCTGTTCTTCCATTGGCCAGTACTACGCGACTTCCTCATGCTAACAATTAATTTCATCGTTAGCCATCTCCCTCACCAAGGCCAACAACGCCAACAAAACCGGTCCTTTTCAGGACCACCATCATTTTTGTAAAGAATAATTTGAAATATTCCTCGCCCAAATCACCTTTTGTCCGAAAATTCCAATGAGTATCAAAATATTTAAAGAACGTGTTCCTTATGTATTCTACATCTCTCCGGTTATGTCGCAGACATTACCCACCCATCTTTTTTTTATAAAAATCGACTTTTTCGGACTTTGCCGATTTCGCACCTTTTTGCCTTTCTCAATAGAAAGGTATTGCAATTGCTCTGAAAACCGACTTTTTAACGGAGGCCCGGAGGGCCGTGTGACATATACCATTCGATTCAGTTCGTCGAGTTCGGCAAATGTCTGTGTGTGTATGTATGTGTGTGTGTATGTATGTGTGTGTATGTGCGTCTGTGTGTGTGTACGCGAACACAATCTCACTCACTTTTCTCAGAGATGGATGAACCGATTTTTACAAACTTAGTCCCAAATGAAAGGTGCAACGTTCCCATAGGCTGCTATTGAATTTCTAATGGATCCGACTTCCGGTTCCGGAATTACAGGGTGATGAGTACGATCACGCAGAAAACGTCGATTTTAAGAAATTCTGCAATGAATGTATAATGGTGAAAATTTTTCCAAAATGTGACCACAACTGCTTCAATTTGTAGTACTAGGTCATTAACAGCCATTCAAAGTCTCTTTGGTCACATTGGCCACCATCATCGGTTCCGGAAGCCCCGGCTGAAGTATCCAAATTCAGAGTAACAGTCACATTGGTTTCTCGGAGATGGCTAGACCGAATCAACCAAACTTAGTCTCAAATGAAAGATGTTGCGTCCCCGTAAATGGCTATTAAATTTTATCCCCAACCGACTTCCGGTTCCGGAGTTACGGGTTGTGGCGTGCGATCACATAGCAAATTGTGATTCAAACCGATACCCCGATGGAAGCAAAAAAGGTAAAAATTTCGCTAAAATGTCTCTCAAATAACTTAACTTTGCAGTTCTAGGTCACCGACGGCCAAACAAACTTTCGTTGACTACATTGACCACCATAGACGGTTCCGGAAGTGCCCGGGAAAAGCGGCCATCCTTCATAACTAGCAAACTTATATCAGTTTCTCGGAAATGGTTGGGCCGATTTTCACAAACTTAGTCCCAAATGATAGCTATATTATCCCCACAGATGTCTGTCAAATTTCGCACGGATCGCTTGTATGGTTCCGGAAATATAGACTGAACGGTCCGGTCACACATGAAATTCCCATATAAGCCGGAACTCAAAATTTTTTTTCAAAGGGGGGACCCCATGAAATTTCAAAAATCGAATTCGTTTTTTTGATGCCAAACATCTTTAAAATGCATGAAACGTCGAGATTTTATGTTATCTCGAAATTTTTTTTTTTTATAAAAATCGACTTTTTCGGACTTTGCCGATTTCGCACCTTTTATTTTGGGTCATCTAGATATTATAGTGATACCAGTTTGTACGGGAATTTAATGCGAGACCGCATTATTCAACTCGTAACTTCGGAACCGGAAGTCGGATCAAAATGAAATTCAATAGTAGTCGATGGGAACAACCTTTCATTTCAGACTAAGTTTGTTCAAATTTGTTCAGCAATCGCTAAAAAATTACGTGACAGCAATTGAACTGCAACAAATTTTTTTATTATTAATATTCTATCATACACAGAATTCAATTGGGTCGTCTCCAACCACTTCTTTGTTTACTATGATTTGAAAAGTCCGCCAATCTATGGACATTATCATGTAGAAGTGTAGGTCCAAGCTGGCTATCTCGGAGAATGTGGTGGTGGTGATGAACGACGAGACATATCTGACCTTAGACGGTAACGACTAGCAGGGGATATTTCACGTCCACTAAGGAGGTTAGCAGCAAGGTCAACATGACTGCGGTACCGAACATCACTAACCCTTCCAATAATCCCCACCTGCGGCTAATCGAGAATTTCTAGGCTAACCTCAAATGCCGGATCTATTTCAACAATTCTTTTAGCCAAAAACCAAGAGACAGTGGAATAAAAAAGAGAAAAAGGAGCAAAAGAATATGTCAATATCGTTCTTTTCTACACTTGTAGTCAAGGTTCTGGTTATCTATCGTAAATCCACTTATCAGTGCGTACAAGCATTTTTGTGAAATGATTAATAAATGTAAGATTTAAGGCCCCCGTCGGGCAATCCGCCATTTTTCGTGTTTTTTGCGGTTTTGCCTTTCTCATATAAAGAAAGGCTATGCAATCACTGTAAAAATCGACTTTTTAACCGAGGCCCGGAGGGCCGAGTGTCATACACCATTCGATTCAGTTTGTCGAGATCGGCAAATGTCTGTGTGTGTGTATGTATGTGTGTGTGTGTATGTGTGTGTGTATGTGTGTGTGTCATTTAAACTCACACAATTTTCTCAGAGATGGCTGAACCGATTTTCGCAAACTTAGTTTCATCTGAAAGGTATAACGCTCCCATAAGCTGCTATTGAATTTTTAGTTGATCCGACTTCCGGTTCCGGAGTTACGGGTTGAAGAGTGCGGTCACACAGCAAATTCCCATATAAACTGGTACCACCATAATGTTCAAATGATGTAAAACATATTAAAATTGATGTAACATTACTCTAGTTTGCGGGTCTGGATCACTAATGATCAATCAAAGCAGCTTTGACCACATTGGCCACCTATGACGGTTCATGACGCCCTCGGGGAACCCGCCAAGTTCCTAAGCTAATATCACACCCATTCCACAACGAATTCTCTACCGATTTTTACGAACTTAATTTCAAATGAAAGATACAGTAATGCCATTGACTGCTGCTGAATTTCATTCGGTTCTGACTCTTGCTTCCGGAGTTACAGGGGTGTTTGTAAGGATACACTGGAATTTCCCATATAAATCGGTACAATCGTAATACCTCAGAGGCTAAAAACTATTGAAATGGTCACCAAATTACTTCTAATCGTAGATCTAGATCACTGATTGCCAATCAAACATTCTTTGAATATATTGTCCACTATCGACGATTCCGGAAGTCTGGAATTCCGGGCATATTACACAATTAAAGTCACATCGGTTCATCGGTAATGACTGAACCGATTTTCTCAAACCAAGTCTCAAATGGAAGGCAAAATATGCAGTTGAGTATTGCGTAGCCGCCCCTTCCCCCCCTCCCCACCTTGCCCTTACACCTCCCTTCTTCATAACTCCCCTCTTCTTGGATCACCCTCACGCCCAGATTTCCTTCATCCACCCCGTATACCGAAATAAGATGAAGGATTTCTGACGCATCCTCCACACCCACTCTACTAAACCCCCATTCCCTACACGTTCAAACGCATTCCACCAACCTTTGCAAATTATAATCACATGAAGATAACATTGAACTCATGCTTATTAAGCTAATTAAATATTATTCTTTTGCCTTTCTTATATAGAAAGGTTATGCAATTGCTCCAAAACCCGACTGTCTAACCGAGGCCCGGAGGGCCGAGTCTCATATAACATTCGACTTAGTTCGCCGAGATCGCAAAATATCTGTGTGTATGTATGTGTGTATGTATGTATGTGTGTATGTGTATGTGTGTATGTATGTGTGTGTATGTGCGGATTTGTTAACAAAATGTCCACATCGGTTTCTTGGAGATGGCTGAACCGATTTTTACAAACTAAGATTCAAATGAAAGGTATAATATTCCCATAGGTTGCCATTGAATTTCATCTTCAACCGACATCTTGTTTCGAATTACGAGTTGAAGAGTATGGTTACAAAACAAAATTTGTTGATTTTTCCAAATCGGTTTCTCGGAATTTTCTGAACCGATTTTGACAAACTTAATTTTAAATGAAAGGTCCATCAGCTGCTGTTGAATTTTGTGTGGATCCGAGTTCTGGTTCCTGAATTACAGGGTGATACGTACGATCACGCAGCAAATCCCGATTCTAATGAATTCTGCGATGAATGTAAAAAGGTGATTTTTTTCCAAAATGTAAACACAACTGTTGAATTTGTAGATCTAGGTCCCCAACAGTCATTCAAAGTCTCTTTGGCCACACTGGCCACCATCGACGGATCCGGAAGCATCCAAAGTCAGAATAACGGTTATATTGGTTTCTCGAAAATGGCTAGATTTGCTCAACTTAGTCTCAAATGAAAGGTGTTGCGTCCCCAGAAACTGATATTAAATTCCATCTCCATCCGACTTCCAGCACCGGAGTTACGGGTTGTGGAGGTCGATCACATAGAAAACTCCGATTCAAACCGATACCGCGATGAATGCAAAAAGGTGCTCTTATATATACTTACCAAGTGTAATAAGAATGAAAGACATTTCCATAAAGTTATATTGTACGAACCAGCTATTAAATCATAGTTTGGAGAAATGAGAAAGGCACAATTGCACCTCTAGGTGGATTAAAACAGGTTTTTTATTTTATTTTCAAAGAAAATGACAAAATATGGAAAAAAGAAAAAAAATCACGACCTAGATAATTGTTTTTACTATGAATTGGCCGAAATGGAAAATTCAAAATTTTCCAATTCGGAAAACTGTGTGCTTTTTCCGGTTGAAAAAGCCCACAGTTTTTGCAATCATGTGTTTAAAATTTTGATTTTTCCAATACAACATAGCTAAACAATTTTTCTAGGACGTGATTTTCTCCGATTTTCCATATTTTCCGCTTTTCATTGAAAAATTTCCATTTTACTAGAAGCAGACACAACTAAAGTAAAATTTGTATGTATAGGTGCGCAAAAGTGGAGCAATATTTTCAACCTGCTGTTTCTTAGATATTTCCTACAAAACTACCCAAGTGTTGCATATGTACGGATTCGTTAGAAACCAAGGAATCTGATGGTACAAAGAAAAAATCGTTTTGGAAAACTTCATAACAGCGTTTTTCAATTTTCCTCGCGATACGCAGTGTACCGTCGCACGCGAAATAGCGTGGAAAGATACGAAAAGAAAAACAAGTGTACTAAAAGTTATCCTTGGGTTGATGCAGATGGCGTGCTACGAAAGCTCGAAATATCGAAAGCTTTTAGCACAACTGTTTTTGAGTAATTCTGAATGTAGAAATAGTTGAAAATGATTTGAAATAAATTTCTTCATTGAAACTTGATGATTTTCGATTCTCTTGGGAGATCTATGATATTTTATTATTTTACGAGACGAAAACAAACCGCTATGCTATTTTATCTTTTTACGCCAAATAATGGAAAAAACATTTTCTATTTTGAAATTGCATGTTGATATTTGATGATTTTGAAACTGATGATCGTTTGAAACCAACGGTTTTGTGTTGAATTGATAACACATATTTAAAAACATCTTTGGCTTTATTCCAAACAATAATGGAGGCTTGCCAAATTGAAAATTATTTGGAAGTTCCATCAATTATCACATGTCACAATTTTTTGTAAGATTGGTTTTATTTCTCAGAAACCGATTTCCACACAGCATTGATGAAAAGCTGATGAAATTTATAACAGTTGAAGCAAATATTTTCGACATTCCACAAATACCAGCGAACGAATTTTTGTGTTCCCTATAATTAATTTTCATACTGGATTTGACTGCTTTGAAACATTTTTGAACACAGATGTAAGAAAGCTTAGCAAAGTTTCCTCAGTGTCTCAGGGAATAATTATCATACTAATATTTGGATTTAAAAAATTTTAAATGACGCATTTTGTGAGATTGTAAACCAAAATAATATATTTGTTTTGATAATATTTCTTTTTCTTTTGTTTTATTGAGATTCGAGAGTAGGTATCACGAAAATCACGCTGAAAGCAACAACTTTTTTTGTTTCCATAGCGTTATTACGCCATGAAAATTTGAGTTTTTCAGGAAGTATATTTTATAACGGTCGTATCGTATTTCATTTATGAATCAATCAATAGTCCCGACCAGGGCGATTGAAAATGAATCACTTGATAATATTTTATCGCTTTATTAACCGTTAAAGTTCATTGAAATAAGGAAATAATATTTAGATCAATTTCATTTTTTCCGTTGAATTTTTGAAAAACTTTTATTTGGCTCTCTCTAATCAATTTACTTACTACACTTCCATTGACTTATAACGATTTATAGAAGAGATACGATTAATCGTGTATTGTAAATGATATGCGTAGTTTGAACTACCATAAAACCATTCTCGCTGATTACGTCTAAAGGTTTGATTGAATGGATTTGTTTGAATATTCCAACGTTGGAATACACAAATCTGTCACGTAGTTTTAAAAATACCCACATGGCTCCCTGCAGATCACCTGACAAAGGATCTGAAATCCAAATCGATCACTTTCAAATCAACAGAAAATGCTTTAGTAGTTATATTGGTCAGGAAGATTGTGCTACCAGGACTACGTCCAGCAACTGGCGGTAGCACTGCTGACAGAAAAAAATGTACTAACTTGGTTAATTTTGAGCTCTTCGAGGAATAATATTTTTTTCTGAATAGCGCAATTAATTTTTCATCGTTTTGTTTTACAATTTCCAATATGGATTTGAATGATAAAAAAGTTCTCCAAGGTTGTCTACATACTGAATTTTGATACAGTCGGGTCTCCTACTACGCTGATTCCTACTACGTGGATTCGTATTAGCGGTACTCACCTAATAGGAATCACTTAGCTTATGGGATTTCGACTAATTGGGGCTCGAATATTTCAGTTAACATTTAGCACCATACTTTATTTGGTAAAGTTGTTTTGTGTTTGCTTAGACCTACAATTTAGAGCAATTGGATATCCAATTAATTGATAACTGCAGCGCCAGGGGTGCTATACAATAGAGTAAATAAATCTAACCTCTCGTAAACGCAACTATCATTGAATAAGTTTAACGTGAGCGTACCAGCTTTCAGCACACTGTGGAATTTAGTATGTCACAAACGTCTAATAACTTAGAGGAGAAGGTGTTCTCGGAAAAAATTTGGAGAAGGTTAAGAGCTACGCGATTATGGACAAAACTAATTGAAATAGATAGACCAGGCGCCACTAGTGAGCATGTATTTCAATTTCTGAATCTCGAGAACATTATTTAGAAGTGTGATGTCTTCGGCAATATTCATCAGCGAGTCGAGTGCTACCCGACGGCGAATAGATAATTACAGAATTCGCCCATCAGGCGGCGCGAGGGAGACTAAAACTACCAATTCATGTTCGGTAAAGTTTATTAATTTAGGAAAATGACGCAAAGTGTCGCCTAGCCGGGCAAAACCTCAAAATTTTATCTTAGATTTTTCGTGATTTAATATTTTTCTCTGTTTCTTAACAGGTTGAATAGACTCTTCTCAAATATTAAGTCCCGAGGACGAGAGTTCAATTTTTTACATAACTTCGAAGGTGAAATAGATGATGAATTCTGAGGAAAACTCTTTTCAAAGATTCCGATTGGGGTCAAACTGATTTCATTTGAAAGGTTATTCGCTGGACTTATAGCTGCCATTCGATTTAGTCGATACAAGCCTTTCTTCTCGCTCAGACATGAAAATCAAATAATAAATCGAGCAATAGTTCAAAGTTATAATATTCAAAGTGGCTGTACTTTTTTTAGAAACGGTTCGGAAAGATCGCTTGTTGTTCATTATACTTGAAAATTAGTGTACTTTCCGAAAATGAGTATCTTGTTTTGCCCCTTTCTGCCCCGAGGTATGAAAAAAGGTGATTTTTCATGATACGTCTGAAGGAGACGCATGGTAGCGTTTGACTACCCAGGGTTCGCAATATAATTTATAGATGTGTCTTATCATTATCAACAATTGAAAAAATGTGTATTCTGCTAAAAAATTCACCGCACCTAATTTTTTGAAAATGAATTTTCGGAAATAGTGCACTTTATATTCGTAAATGTTGAATTTTCGAACCACCCTAAGTGCCAAAATTTTGAGGATTTTAAAAACAAAAAAATTAACATCAAATATGAATTCAGCGTCACAAAATTACCCTAATGTGAAGTTTTTCATCAAATTCGGGCCACTTTTGAGGTTTTGTCCGACTTTTGTATGGAAGGTGATCACCGTGTGACGTTTTCTGTAATGTAATCCAAGTCACAACTGAAGTTTTATTGCACGCTACAAGTGCAATCTAGGTTGTATGAGTGGCTATAAAATTACCATAAAGCCTAAATTGTTACTGGGGCAAGGACTATTTAATGCTGTAATGATTAAATTGGATATCACCCTCAAGGTGGCGCCAGTTAGCACACACTTTTTTATTTCAATATCCCAAAATAGGAAGGTGGGAAAAAATTGGGAGGACTATCAAATTGATTTTTATTGTAAGAATTATTTTTCCTTAGAAAACCTTACAGAATAATTCTGTTTCACTATATCAAACAAAAATTTAAAAATGTATCGTCATGTGTTTTCAAGAAATTTCCATGACCAGTAGTGTAAATTGGTGGGTTGGAAAAATTGAGAGGACAATAAAATTGATTTCTATTGAAACAATTGTTTTTGCTTAGGAAACCTTTCCGGTTGATTTTGTTTGCCAATCCTGCATCCATCAGAAGAAGAAAATTTTATTGCCATGTGTTTTCAAGTAATTTCCATGATCAGTAGTGGAAATTGGTGGGTTGGAAAAAAATTGGGAGGACAATCAAATTGATTTTTATAGAAAGAAATATTTTTGTTTACGAAACCTTGCAGGATGATTTTGTTTGCCTGTCCTGTATCCACCTGAAGAAGAAAATTTTATTGCCATGTGTTTTCAAGAAATTTCCATGATCAGTAGTGGAAATTGGTGGGTTGGAAAAAAATGGAAGGACGATCAAATTGATTTTTATAGAAAGAATCCTTGCAGAATGATTCTGTTTCCCTATCCTGCATCCATCAGAAGAAGAAAATTTTATTGCCATGTGTTTTCAAGAAATTTCCATGATCAGTAGTGGAAATTGGTGGGTTGGAAAAAAAATGGGAGGACGAATTGATTTTTATAGATAGAATACTTGCAGAATGATTCTGTTTCTCTATCCTGCATCCATCAGAAGAAGAAAATTTTATTGCCATGTGTTTTCAAGAAATTTCCATGATCAGTAGTGGAAATTGGTGGGTTGGAAAAAAATGGAAGGACGATCCAATTGATTTTTATAGAAAGAATACTTGCAGAATGATTCTGTTTCCCTATCCTGCATCCACCAGAAGAAGAAAATTTTATTGCCATGTGTTTTCAAGAAATTTCCATGATCATTAGTGGAAATTGGTGGGTTGGAAAAATTGAGAGGACAAAAAAATTGATTTCTATTGAAACAATTGTTGTTGCTTAGGAAACCTTGCCGGATGATTTTGTTTGCCTATCCTGTATCCATCAGAAGGAAAAAATTTTATCGCCATGCGTTTTCAAATAATTTCCGTGATCAGTAGTGGAAATTGGTGGGTTGGAAAAAAATGGGAACACGATCAAATTGATTTTTATAGAAACAAATATTTTTGTTTACGAAACCTTGCATAATAATTTTGTTACCCTGTACTGCAAGGTGAGAAATGTATCACCATGTGCATGTTTTTTAAAGAAATTTTCATGACAAGTCAAAGACAAGACAAAGACAAGACAAAGACAAGACAAAGACAAGACAAAGACAAGACAAAGACAAGACAAAGACAAGACAAAGACAAGACAAAGACAAGACAAAGACAAGACAAAGACAAGACAAAGACAAGACAAAGACAAGACAAAGACAAGACAAAGACAAGACAAAGACAAGACAAAGACAAGACAAAGACAAGACAAAGACAAGACAAAGACAAGACAAAGACAAGACAAAGACAAGACAAAGACAAGACAAAGACAAGACAAAGACAAGACAAAGACAAGACAAAGACAAGACAAAGACAAGACAAAGACAAGACAAAGACAAGACAAAGACAAGACAAAGACAAGACAAAGACAAGACAAAGACAAGACAAAGACAAGACAAAGACAAGACAAAGACAAGACAAAGACAAGACAAAGACAAGACAAAGACAAGACAAAGACAAGACAAAGACAAGACAAAGACAAGACAAAGACAAGACAAAGACAAGACAAAGACAAGACAAAGACAAGACAAAGACAAGACAAAGACAAGACAAAGACAAGACAAAGACAAGACAAAGACAAGACAAAGACAAGACAAAGACAAGACAAAGACAAGACAAAGACAAGACAAAGACAAGACAAAGACAAGACAAAGACAAGACAAAGACAAGACAAAGACAAGACAAAGACAAGACAAAGACAAGACAAAGACAAGACAAAGACAAGACAAAGACAAGACAAAGACAAGACAAAGACAAGACAAAGACAAGACAAAGACAAGACAAAGACAAGACAAAGACAAGACAAAGACAAGACAAAGACAAGACAAAGACAAGACAAAGACAAGACAAAGACAAGACAAAGACAAGACAAAGACAAGACAAAGACAAGACAAAGACAAGACAAAGACAAGACAAAGACAAGACAAAGACAAGACAAAGACAAGACAAAGACAAGACAAAGACAAGACAAAGACAAGACAAAGACAAGACAAAGACAAGACAAAGACAAGACAAAGACAAGACAAAGACAAGACAAAGACAAGACAAAGACAAGACAAAGACAAGACAAAGACAAGACAAAGACAAGACAAAGACAAGACAAAGACAAGACAAAGACAAGACAAAGACAAGACAAAGACAAGACAAAGACAAGACAAAGACAAGACAAAGACAAGACAAAGACAAGACAAAGACAAGACAAAGACAAGACAAAGACAAGACAAAGACAAGACAAAGACAAGACAAAGACAAGACAAAGACAAGACAAAGACAAGACAAAGACAAGACAAAGACAAGACAAAGACAAGACAAAGACAAGACAAAGACAAGACAAAGACAAGACAAAGACAAGACAAAGACAAGACAAAGACAAGACAAAGACAAGACAAAGACAAGACAAAGACAAGACAAAGACAAGACAAAGACAAGACAAAGACAAGACAAAGACAAGACAAAGACAAGACAAAGACAAGACAAAGACAAGACAAAGACAAGACAAAGACAAGACAAAGACAAGACAAAGACAAGACAAAGACAAGACAAAGACAAGACAAAGACAAGACAAAGACAAGACAAAGACAAGACAAAGACAAGACAAAGACAAGACAAAGACAAGACAAAGACAAGACAAAGACAAGACAAAGACAAGACAAAGACAAGACAAAGACAAGACAAAGACAAGACAAAGACAAGACAAAGACAAGACAAAGACAAGACAAAGACAAGACAAAGACAAGACAAAGACAAGACAAAGACAAGACAAAGACAAGACAAAGACAAGACAAAGACAAGACAAAGACAAGACAAAGACAAGACAAAGACAAGACAAAGACAAGACAAAGACAAGACAAAGACAAGACAAAGACAAGACAAAGACAAGACAAAGACAAGACAAAGACAAGACAAAGACAAGACAAAGACAAGACAAAGACAAGACAAAGACAAGACAAAGACAAGACAAAGACAAGACAAAGACAAGACAAAGACAAGACAAAGACAAGACAAAGACAAGACAAAGACAAGACAAAGACAAGACAAAGACAAGACAAAGACAAGACAAAGACAAGACAAAGACAAGACAAAGACAAGACAAAGACAAGACAAAGACAAGACAAAGACAAGACAAAGACAAGACAAAGACAAGACAAAGACAAGACAAAGACAAGACAAAGACAAGACAAAGACAAGACAAAGACAAGACAAAGACAAGACAAAGACAAGACAAAGACAAGACAAAGACAAGACAAAGACAAGACAAAGACAAGACAAAGACAAGACAAAGACAAGACAAAGACAAGACAAAGACAAGACAAAGACAAGACAAAGACAAGACAAAGACAAGACAAAGACAAGACAAAGACAAGACAAAGACAAGACAAAGACAAGACAAAGACAAGACAAAGACAAGACAAAGACAAGACAAAGACAAGACAAAGACAAGACAAAGACAAGACAAAGACAAGACAAAGACAAGACAAAGACAAGACAAAGACAAGACAAAGACAAGACAAAGACAAGACAAAGACAAGACAAAGACAAGACAAAGACAAGACAAAGACAAGACAAAGACAAGACAAAGACAAGACAAAGACAAGACAAAGACAAGACAAAGACAAGACAAAGACAAGACAAAGACAAGACAAAGACAAGACAAAGACAAGACAAAGACAAGACAAAGACAAGACAAAGACAAGACAAAGACAAGACAAAGACAAGACAAAGACAAGACAAAGACAAGACAAAGACAAGACAAAGACAAGACAAAGACAAGACAAAGACAAGACAAAGACAAGACAAAGACAAGACAAAGACAAGACAAAGACAAGACAAAGACAAGACAAAGACAAGACAAAGACAAGACAAAGACAAGACAAAGACAAGACAAAGACAAGACAAAGACAAGACAAAGACAAGACAAAGACAAGACAAAGACAAGACAAAGACAAGACAAAGACAAGACAAAGACAAGACAAAGACAAGACAAAGACAAGACAAAGACAAGACAAAGACAAGACAAAGACAAGACAAAGACAAGACAAAGACAAGACAAAGACAAGACAAAGACAAGACAAAGACAAGACAAAGACAAGACAAAGACAAGACAAAGACAAGACAAAGACAAGACAAAGACAAGACAAAGACAAGACAAAGACAAGACAAAGACAAGACAAAGACAAGACAAAGACAAGACAAAGACAAGACAAAGACAAGACAAAGACAAGACAAAGACAAGACAAAGACAAGACAAAGACAAGACAAAGACAAGACAAAGACAAGACAAAGACAAGACAAAGACAAGACAAAGACAAGACAAAGACAAGACAAAGACAAGACAAAGACAAGACAAAGACAAGACAAAGACAAGACAAAGACAAGACAAAGACAAGACAAAGACAAGACAAAGACAAGACAAAGACAAGACAAAGACAAGACAAAGACAAGACAAAGACAAGACAAAGACAAGACAAAGACAAGACAAAGACAAGACAAAGACAAGACAAAGACAAGACAAAGACAAGACAAAGACAAGACAAAGACAAGACAAAGACAAGACAAAGACAAGACAAAGACAAGACAAAGACAAGACAAAGACAAGACAAAGACAAGACAAAGACAAGACAAAGACAAGACAAAGACAAGACAAAGACAAGACAAAGACAAGACAAAGACAAGACAAAGACAAGACAAAGACAAGACAAAGACAAGACAAAGACAAGACAAAGACAAGACAAAGACAAGACAAAGACAAGACAAAGACAAGACAAAGACAAGACAAAGACAAGACAAAGACAAGACAAAGACAAGACAAAGACAAGACAAAGACAAGACAAAGACAAGACAAAGACAAGACAAAGACAAGACAAAGACAAGACAAAGACAAGACAAAGACAAGACAAAGACAAGACAAAGACAAGACAAAGACAAGACAAAGACAAGACAAAGACAAGACAAAGACAAGACAAAGACAAGACAAAGACAAGACAAAGACAAGACAAAGACAAGACAAAGACAAGACAAAGACAAGACAAAGACAAGACAAAGACAAGACAAAGACAAGACAAAGACAAGACAAAGACAAGACAAAGACAAGACAAAGACAAGACAAAGACAAGACAAAGACAAGACAAAGACAAGACAAAGACAAGACAAAGACAAGACAAAGACAAGACAAAGACAAGACAAAGACAAGACAAAGACAAGACAAAGACAAGACAAAGACAAGACAAAGACAAGACAAAGACAAGACAAAGACAAGACAAAGACAAGACAAAGACAAGACAAAGACAAGACAAAGACAAGACAAAGACAAGACAAAGACAAGACAAAGACAAGACAAAGACAAGACAAAGACAAGACAAAGACAAGACAAAGACAAGACAAAGACAAGACAAAGACAAGACAAAGACAAGACAAAGACAAGACAAAGACAAGACAAAGACAAGACAAAGACAAGACAAAGACAAGACAAAGACAAGACAAAGACAAGACAAAGACAAGACAAAGACAAGACAAAGACAAGACAAAGACAAGACAAAGACAAGACAAAGACAAGACAAAGACAAGACAAAGACAAGACAAAGACAAGACAAAGACAAGACAAAGACAAGACAAAGACAAGACAAAGACAAGACAAAGACAAGACAAAGACAAGACAAAGACAAGACAAAGACAAGACAAAGACAAGACAAAGACAAGACAAAGACAAGACAAAGACAAGACAAAGACAAGACAAAGACAAGACAAAGACAAGACAAAGACAAGACAAAGACAAGACAAAGACAAGACAAAGACAAGACAAAGACAAGACAAAGACAAGACAAAGACAAGACAAAGACAAGACAAAGACAAGACAAAGACAAGACAAAGACAAGACAAAGACAAGACAAAGACAAGACAAAGACAAGACAAAGACAAGACAAAGACAAGACAAAGACAAGACAAAGACAAGACAAAGACAAGACAAAGACAAGACAAAGACAAGACAAAGACAAGACAAAGACAAGACAAAGACAAGACAAAGACAAGACAAAGACAAGACAAAGACAAGACAAAGACAAGACAAAGACAAGACAAAGACAAGACAAAGACAAGACAAAGACAAGACAAAGACAAGACAAAGACAAGACAAAGACAAGACAAAGACAAGACAAAGACAAGACAAAGACAAGACAAAGACAAGACAAAGACAAGACAAAGACAAGACAAAGACAAGACAAAGACAAGACAAAGACAAGACAAAGACAAGACAAAGACAAGACAAAGACAAGACAAAGACAAGACAAAGACAAGACAAAGACAAGACAAAGACAAGACAAAGACAAGACAAAGACAAGACAAAGACAAGACAAAGACAAGACAAAGACAAGACAAAGACAAGACAAAGACAAGACAAAGACAAGACAAAGACAAGACAAAGACAAGACAAAGACAAGACAAAGACAAGACAAAGACAAGACAAAGACAAGACAAAGACAAGACAAAGACAAGACAAAGACAAGACAAAGACAAGACAAAGACAAGACAAAGACAAGACAAAGACAAGACAAAGACAAGACAAAGACAAGACAAAGACAAGACAAAGACAAGACAAAGACAAGACAAAGACAAGACAAAGACAAGACAAAGACAAGACAAAGACAAGACAAAGACAAGACAAAGACAAGACAAAGACAAGACAAAGACAAGACAAAGACAAGACAAAGACAAGACAAAGACAAGACAAAGACAAGACAAAGACAAGACAAAGACAAGACAAAGACAAGACAAAGACAAGACAAAGACAAGACAAAGACAAGACAAAGACAAGACAAAGACAAGACAAAGACAAGACAAAGACAAGACAAAGACAAGACAAAGACAAGACAAAGACAAGACAAAGACAAGACAAAGACAAGACAAAGACAAGACAAAGACAAGACAAAGACAAGACAAAGACAAGACAAAGACAAGACAAAGACAAGACAAAGACAAGACAAAGACAAGACAAAGACAAGACAAAGACAAGACAAAGACAAGACAAAGACAAGACAAAGACAAGACAAAGACAAGACAAAGACAAGACAAAGACAAGACAAAGACAAGACAAAGACAAGACAAAGACAAGACAAAGACAAGACAAAGACAAGACAAAGACAAGACAAAGACAAGACAAAGACAAGACAAAGACAAGACAAAGACAAGACAAAGACAAGACAAAGACAAGACAAAGACAAGACAAAGACAAGACAAAGACAAGACAAAGACAAGACAAAGACAAGACAAAGACAAGACAAAGACAAGACAAAGACAAGACAAAGACAAGACAAAGACAAGACAAAGACAAGACAAAGACAAGACAAAGACAAGACAAAGACAAGACAAAGACAAGACAAAGACAAGACAAAGACAAGACAAAGACAAGACAAAGACAAGACAAAGACAAGACAAAGACAAGACAAAGACAAGACAAAGACAAGACAAAGACAAGACAAAGACAAGACAAAGACAAGACAAAGACAAGACAAAGACAAGACAAAGACAAGACAAAGACAAGACAAAGACAAGACAAAGACAAGACAAAGACAAGACAAAGACAAGACAAAGACAAGACAAAGACAAGACAAAGACAAGACAAAGACAAGACAAAGACAAGACAAAGACAAGACAAAGACAAGACAAAGACAAGACAAAGACAAGACAAAGACAAGACAAAGACAAGACAAAGACAAGACAAAGACAAGACAAAGACAAGACAAAGACAAGACAAAGACAAGACAAAGACAAGACAAAGACAAGACAAAGACAAGACAAAGACAAGACAAAGACAAGACAAAGACAAGACAAAGACAAGACAAAGACAAGACAAAGACAAGACAAAGACAAGACAAAGACAAGACAAAGACAAGACAAAGACAAGACAAAGACAAGACAAAGACAAGACAAAGACAAGACAAAGACAAGACAAAGACAAGACAAAGACAAGACAAAGACAAGACAAAGACAAGACAAAGACAAGACAAAGACAAGACAAAGACAAGACAAAGACAAGACAAAGACAAGACAAAGACAAGACAAAGACAAGACAAAGACAAGACAAAGACAAGACAAAGACAAGACAAAGACAAGACAAAGACAAGACAAAGACAAGACAAAGACAAGACAAAGACAAGACAAAGACAAGACAAAGACAAGACAAAGACAAGACAAAGACAAGACAAAGACAAGACAAAGACAAGACAAAGACAAGACAAAGACAAGACAAAGACAAGACAAAGACAAGACAAAGACAAGACAAAGACAAGACAAAGACAAGACAAAGACAAGACAAAGACAAGACAAAGACAAGACAAAGACAAGACAAAGACAAGACAAAGACAAGACAAAGACAAGACAAAGACAAGACAAAGACAAGACAAAGACAAGACAAAGACAAGACAAAGACAAGACAAAGACAAGACAAAGACAAGACAAAGACAAGACAAAGACAAGACAAAGACAAGACAAAGACAAGACAAAGACAAGACAAAGACAAGACAAAGACAAGACAAAGACAAGACAAAGACAAGACAAAGACAAGACAAAGACAAGACAAAGACAAGACAAAGACAAGACAAAGACAAGACAAAGACAAGACAAAGACAAGACAAAGACAAGACAAAGACAAGACAAAGACAAGACAAAGACAAGACAAAGACAAGACAAAGACAAGACAAAGACAAGACAAAGACAAGACAAAGACAAGACAAAGACAAGACAAAGACAAGACAAAGACAAGACAAAGACAAGACAAAGACAAGACAAAGACAAGACAAAGACAAGACAAAGACAAGACAAAGACAAGACAAAGACAAGACAAAGACAAGACAAAGACAAGACAAAGACAAGACAAAGACAAGACAAAGACAAGACAAAGACAAGACAAAGACAAGACAAAGACAAGACAAAGACAAGACAAAGACAAGACAAAGACAAGACAAAGACAAGACAAAGACAAGACAAAGACAAGACAAAGACAAGACAAAGACAAGACAAAGACAAGACAAAGACAAGACAAAGACAAGACAAAGACAAGACAAAGACAAGACAAAGACAAGACAAAGACAAGACAAAGACAAGACAAAGACAAGACAAAGACAAGACAAAGACAAGACAAAGACAAGACAAAGACAAGACAAAGACAAGACAAAGACAAGACAAAGACAAGACAAAGACAAGACAAAGACAAGACAAAGACAAGACAAAGACAAGACAAAGACAAGACAAAGACAAGACAAAGACAAGACAAAGACAAGACAAAGACAAGACAAAGACAAGACAAAGACAAGACAAAGACAAGACAAAGACAAGACAAAGACAAGACAAAGACAAGACAAAGACAAGACAAAGACAAGACAAAGACAAGACAAAGACAAGACAAAGACAAGACAAAGACAAGACAAAGACAAGACAAAGACAAGACAAAGACAAGACAAAGACAAGACAAAGACAAGACAAAGACAAGACAAAGACAAGACAAAGACAAGACAAAGACAAGACAAAGACAAGACAAAGACAAGACAAAGACAAGACAAAGACAAGACAAAGACAAGACAAAGACAAGACAAAGACAAGACAAAGACAAGACAAAGACAAGACAAAGACAAGACAAAGACAAGACAAAGACAAGACAAAGACAAGACAAAGACAAGACAAAGACAAGACAAAGACAAGACAAAGACAAGACAAAGACAAGACAAAGACAAGACAAAGACAAGACAAAGACAAGACAAAGACAAGACAAAGACAAGACAAAGACAAGACAAAGACAAGACAAAGACAAGACAAAGACAAGACAAAGACAAGACAAAGACAAGACAAAGACAAGACAAAGACAAGACAAAGACAAGACAAAGACAAGACAAAGACAAGACAAAGACAAGACAAAGACAAGACAAAGACAAGACAAAGACAAGACAAAGACAAGACAAAGACAAGACAAAGACAAGACAAAGACAAGACAAAGACAAGACAAAGACAAGACAAAGACAAGACAAAGACAAGACAAAGACAAGACAAAGACAAGACAAAGACAAGACAAAGACAAGACAAAGACAAGACAAAGACAAGACAAAGACAAGACAAAGACAAGACAAAGACAAGACAAAGACAAGACAAAGACAAGACAAAGACAAGACAAAGACAAGACAAAGACAAGACAAAGACAAGACAAAGACAAGACAAAGACAAGACAAAGACAAGACAAAGACAAGACAAAGACAAGACAAAGACAAGACAAAGACAAGACAAAGACAAGACAAAGACAAGACAAAGACAAGACAAAGACAAGACAAAGACAAGACAAAGACAAGACAAAGACAAGACAAAGACAAGACAAAGACAAGACAAAGACAAGACAAAGACAAGACAAAGACAAGACAAAGACAAGACAAAGACAAGACAAAGACAAGACAAAGACAAGACAAAGACAAGACAAAGACAAGACAAAGACAAGACAAAGACAAGACAAAGACAAGACAAAGACAAGACAAAGACAAGACAAAGACAAGACAAAGACAAGACAAAGACAAGACAAAGACAAGACAAAGACAAGACAAAGACAAGACAAAGACAAGACAAAGACAAGACAAAGACAAGACAAAGACAAGACAAAGACAAGACAAAGACAAGACAAAGACAAGACAAAGACAAGACAAAGACAAGACAAAGACAAGACAAAGACAAGACAAAGACAAGACAAAGACAAGACAAAGACAAGACAAAGACAAGACAAAGACAAGACAAAGACAAGACAAAGACAAGACAAAGACAAGACAAAGACAAGACAAAGACAAGACAAAGACAAGACAAAGACAAGACAAAGACAAGACAAAGACAAGACAAAGACAAGACAAAGACAAGACAAAGACAAGACAAAGACAAGACAAAGACAAGACAAAGACAAGACAAAGACAAGACAAAGACAAGACAAAGACAAGACAAAGACAAGACAAAGACAAGACAAAGACAAGACAAAGACAAGACAAAGACAAGACAAAGACAAGACAAAGACAAGACAAAGACAAGACAAAGACAAGACAAAGACAAGACAAAGACAAGACAAAGACAAGACAAAGACAAGACAAAGACAAGACAAAGACAAGACAAAGACAAGACAAAGACAAGACAAAGACAAGACAAAGACAAGACAAAGACAAGACAAAGACAAGACAAAGACAAGACAAAGACAAGACAAAGACAAGACAAAGACAAGACAAAGACAAGACAAAGACAAGACAAAGACAAGACAAAGACAAGACAAAGACAAGACAAAGACAAGACAAAGACAAGACAAAGACAAGACAAAGACAAGACAAAGACAAGACAAAGACAAGACAAAGACAAGACAAAGACAAGACAAAGACAAGACAAAGACAAGACAAAGACAAGACAAAGACAAGACAAAGACAAGACAAAGACAAGACAAAGACAAGACAAAGACAAGACAAAGACAAGACAAAGACAAGACAAAGACAAGACAAAGACAAGACAAAGACAAGACAAAGACAAGACAAAGACAAGACAAAGACAAGACAAAGACAAGACAAAGACAAGACAAAGACAAGACAAAGACAAGACAAAGACAAGACAAAGACAAGACAAAGACAAGACAAAGACAAGACAAAGACAAGACAAAGACAAGACAAAGACAAGACAAAGACAAGACAAAGACAAGACAAAGACAAGACAAAGACAAGACAAAGACAAGACAAAGACAAGACAAAGACAAGACAAAGACAAGACAAAGACAAGACAAAGACAAGACAAAGACAAGACAAAGACAAGACAAAGACAAGACAAAGACAAGACAAAGACAAGACAAAGACAAGACAAAGACAAGACAAAGACAAGACAAAGACAAGACAAAGACAAGACAAAGACAAGACAAAGACAAGACAAAGACAAGACAAAGACAAGACAAAGACAAGACAAAGACAAGACAAAGACAAGACAAAGACAAGACAAAGACAAGACAAAGACAAGACAAAGACAAGACAAAGACAAGACAAAGACAAGACAAAGACAAGACAAAGACAAGACAAAGACAAGACAAAGACAAGACAAAGACAAGACAAAGACAAGACAAAGACAAGACAAAGACAAGACAAAGACAAGACAAAGACAAGACAAAGACAAGACAAAGACAAGACAAAGACAAGACAAAGACAAGACAAAGACAAGACAAAGACAAGACAAAGACAAGACAAAGACAAGACAAAGACAAGACAAAGACAAGACAAAGACAAGACAAAGACAAGACAAAGACAAGACAAAGACAAGACAAAGACAAGACAAAGACAAGACAAAGACAAGACAAAGACAAGACAAAGACAAGACAAAGACAAGACAAAGACAAGACAAAGACAAGACAAAGACAAGACAAAGACAAGACAAAGACAAGACAAAGACAAGACAAAGACAAGACAAAGACAAGACAAAGACAAGACAAGACAAGACAAGACAAAGACAAGACAAAGACAAGACAAAGACAAGACAAAGACAAGACAAAGACAAGACAAAGACAAGACAAAGACAAGACAAGACAAAGACAAGACAAAGACAAGACAAAGACAAGACAAAGACAAGACAAAGACAAGACAAAGACAAGACAAGACAAGACAAGACAAAGACAAGACAAAGACAAGACAAAGACAAGACAAAGACAAGACAAAGACAAGACAAAGACAAGACAAAGACAAGACAAAGACAAGACAAAGACAAGACAAAGACAAGACAAAGACAAGACAAAGACAAGACAAAGACAAGACAAAGACAAGACAAAGACAAGACAAAGACAAGACAAAGACAAGACAAAGACAAGACAAAGACAAGACAAAGACAAGACAAAGACAAGACAAAGACAAGACAAAGACAAGACAAAGACAAGACAAAGACAAGACAAAGACAAGACAAAGACAAGACAAAGACAAGACAAAGACAAGACAAAGACAAGACAAAGACAAGACAAAGACAAGACAAAGACAAGACAAAGACAAGACAAAGACAAGACAAAGACAAGACAAAGACAAGACAAAGACAAGACAAAGACAAGACAAAGACAAGACAAAGACAAGACAAAGACAAGACAAAGACAAGACAAAGACAAGACAAAGACAAGACAAAGACAAGACAAAGACAAGACAAAGACAAGACAAAGACAAGACAAAGACAAGACAAAGACAAGACAAAGACAAGACAAAGACAAGACAAAGACAAGACAAAGACAAGACAAAGACAAGACAAAGACAAGACAAAGACAAGACAAAGACAAGACAAAGACAAGACAAAGACAAGACAAAGACAAGACAAAGACAAGACAAAGACAAGACAAAGACAAGACAAAGACAAGACAAAGACAAGACAAAGACAAGACAAAGACAAGACAAAGACAAGACAAAGACAAGACAAAGACAAGACAAAGACAAGACAAAGACAAGACAAAGACAAGACAAAGACAAGACAAAGACAAGACAAAGACAAGACAAAGACAAGACAAAGACAAGACAAAGACAAGACAAAGACAAGACAAAGACAAGACAAAGACAAGACAAAGACAAGACAAAGACAAGACAAAGACAAGACAAAGACAAGACAAAGACAAGACAAAGACAAGACAAAGACAAGACAAAGACAAGACAAAGACAAGACAAAGACAAGACAAAGACAAGACAAAGACAAGACAAAGACAAGACAAAGACAAGACAAAGACAAGACAAAGACAAGACAAAGACAAGACAAAGACAAGACAAAGACAAGACAAAGACAAGACAAAGACAAGACAAAGACAAGACAAAGACAAGACAAAGACAAGACAAAGACAAGACAAAGACAAGACAAAGACAAGACAAAGACAAGACAAAGACAAGACAAAGACAAGACAAAGACAAGACAAAGACAAGACAAAGACAAGACAAAGACAAGACAAAGACAAGACAAAGACAAGACAAAGACAAGACAAAGACAAGACAAAGACAAGACAAAGACAAGACAAAGACAAGACAAAGACAAGACAAAGACAAGACAAAGACAAGACAAAGACAAGACAAAGACAAGACAAAGACAAGACAAAGACAAGACAAAGACAAGACAAAGACAAGACAAAGACAAGACAAAGACAAGACAAAGACAAGACAAAGACAAGACAAAGACAAGACAAAGACAAGACAAAGACAAGACAAAGACAAGACAAAGACAAGACAAAGACAAGACAAAGACAAGACAAAGACAAGACAAAGACAAGACAAAGACAAGACAAAGACAAGACAAAGACAAGACAAAGACAAGACAAAGACAAGACAAAGACAAGACAAAGACAAGACAAAGACAAGACAAAGACAAGACAAAGACAAGACAAAGACAAGACAAAGACAAGACAAAGACAAGACAAAGACAAGACAAAGACAAGACAAAGACAAGACAAAGACAAGACAAGACAAAGACAAGACAAAGACAAGACAAAGACAAGACAAAGACAAGACAAAGACAAGACAAAGACAAGACAAAGACAAGACAAAGACAAGACAAAGACAAGACAAAGACAAGACAAAGACAAGACAAAGACAAGACAAAGACAAGACAAAGACAAGACAAAGACAAGACAAAGACAAGACAAAGACAAGACAAAGACAAGACAAAGACAAGACAAAGACAAGACAAAGACAAGACAAAGACAAGACAAAGACAAGACAAAGACAAGACAAAGACAAGACAAAGACAAGACAAAGACAAGACAAAGACAAGACAAAGACAAGACAAAGACAAGACAAAGACAAGACAAAGACAAGACAAAGACAAGACAAAGACAAGACAAAGACAAGACAAAGACAAGACAAAGACAAGACAAAGACAAGACAAAGACAAGACAAAGACAAGACAAAGACAAGACAAAGACAAGACAAAGACAAGACAAAGACAAGACAAAGACAAGACAAAGACAAGACAAAGACAAGACAAAGACAAGACAAAGACAAGACAAAGACAAGACAAAGACAAGACAAAGACAAGACAAAGACAAGACAAAGACAAGACAAAGACAAGACAAAGACAAGACAAAGACAAGACAAAGACAAGACAAAGACAAGACAAAGACAAGACAAAGACAAGACAAAGACAAGACAAAGACAAGACAAAGACAAGACAAAGACAAGACAAAGACAAGACAAAGACAAGACAAAGACAAGACAAAGACAAGACAAAGACAAGACAAAGACAAGACAAAGACAAGACAAAGACAAGACAAAGACAAGACAAAGACAAGACAAAGACAAGACAAAGACAAGACAAAGACAAGACAAAGACAAGACAAAGACAAGACAAAGACAAGACAAAGACAAGACAAAGACAAGACAAAGACAAGACAAAGACAAGACAAAGACAAGACAAAGACAAGACAAAGACAAGACAAAGACAAGACAAAGACAAGACAAAGACAAGACAAAGACAAGACAAAGACAAGACAAAGACAAGACAAAGACAAGACAAAGACAAGACAAAGACAAGACAAAGACAAGACAAAGACAAGACAAAGACAAGACAAAGACAAGACAAAGACAAGACAAAGACAAGACAAAGACAAGACAAAGACAAGACAAAGACAAGACAAAGACAAGACAAAGACAAGACAAAGACAAGACAAAGACAAGACAAAGACAAGACAAAGACAAGACAAAGACAAGACAAAGACAAGACAAAGACAAGACAAAGACAAGACAAAGACAAGACAAAGACAAGACAAAGACAAGACAAAGACAAGACAAAGACAAGACAAAGACAAGACAAAGACAAGACAAAGACAAGACAAAGACAAGACAAAGACAAGACAAAGACAAGACAAAGACAAGACAAAGACAAAGACAAGACAAAGACAAGACAAAGACAAGACAAAGACAAGACAAAGACAAGACAAAGACAAGACAAAGACAAGACAAAGACAAGACAAAGACAAGACAAAGACAAGACAAAGACAAGACAAAGACAAGACAAAGACAAGACAAAGACAAGACAAAGACAAGACAAAGACAAGACAAAGACAAGACAAAGACAAGACAAAGACAAGACAAAGACAAGACAAAGACAAGACAAAGACAAGACAAAGACAAGACAAAGACAAGACAAAGACAAGACAAAGACAAGACAAAGACAAGACAAAGACAAGACAAAGACAAGACAAAGACAAGACAAAGACAAGACAAAGACAAGACAAAGACAAGACAAAGACAAGACAAAGACAAGACAAAGACAAGACAAAGACAAGACAAAGACAAGACAAAGACAAGACAAAGACAAGACAAAGACAAGACAAAGACAAGACAAAGACAAGACAAAGACAAGACAAAGACAAGACAAAGACAAGACAAAGACAAGACAAAGACAAGACAAAGACAAGACAAAGACAAGACAAAGACAAGACAAAGACAAGACAAAGACAAGACAAAGACAAGACAAAGACAAGACAAAGACAAGACAAACATAACTCTCCGAACTCTCGATCGAAGCAGTTCGTTTTCTGGTGCTGTGCATAAAGTGAACAAGAATATATATTGTCAGTGAAGGTCAACTATTGTTTGAGTCAGTCTTTGTTCGCCGGTGCCCAGGCTGGTGTAGTGAATACCAGAATTGCCGGACACGCCGCTATATAAGCTAAGTATTATTTTTCTTTCTTTCGTTTCCCTTTCCCCGATCGGTCTACTTTTCCATTTCCCCTGAATACAAGTTTCATCTCTCGTTTACACCACGTGCTATCCTCGTGCCTAAATGGCCGAGGGCGAAGGAACATTGGATGGGAATGATATTCCCATGGATTTACCGGATAAACCCGATATTACTCCCTCCCCTGATTCCCCCAGTCCTCCCCGTATTAAAACATACCCAGCCAGTTCAAATGGACCCTGGGTGGTGTATTTCCGGCCCAACGCGAAATCGCCCAATATTCTAGAAATATCACGGGAGCTGACTGCTAACTACCCGGCCGTAGCTCAGATAACACGTGTTCGAGATAATAAGATACGCGTTATAGTAAATGACCTCGATCAGGCAAACCAGATTGCTCGCAGCGAGCGTTTTACGAAACAATTCAGAGTGTATGTGCCTTGTAGGGCAGTGGAGATCGATGGAATAGTCGCCGAACCGGGTCTAAAGTGCGAAGACCTGTTGAAGTACGGGGTTGGCTGCTTTAAGGACCCTTCACTTCAAAAAGTGAAGATTCTGGAATGCAAGCAATTGTATTCCGCAAAAACAGAAAATGATAAGACAACTTATTCTCCGTCAGACTCGATTCGGGTGACTTTCTCCGGGTCTGCTCTTCCCAACTATGTCCTCCTGGACAGGGTTCGCTTACCCGTTCGCCTGTTTGTACCGCGGGTAATGAACTGCAGCAATTGCAAGCAACTGGGCCACACAGCCACTTATTGTGGCAATAAAAAACGGTGCGGCAAATGCGAGAGAGAGCATGAGGATGACGCTTGCGGTGGAGAAACTGAGAAGTGTATTTACTGCGGGGGCCCTCCGCATGCTCTTAAGTCATGCCCGGCGTACAAGCAGCGCGGGGATAAAATTAAGCGCTCCCTTAAGGATCGCTCGAGGCACTCTTATGCAGAAATGCTAAAGAATGCTTCGCCATCTGTCCCTTCCGAAAATTCCTTTGCTCTTTTGGCTGGCGTTGAGCAAGAATCTGACGACCCACAAGAGGGAACATCATTGGTTAACCCAGGGGAATCCAGGAAGAGGAGAAATCTAGCCTCCCCTAAATTGCCTCGTAAGGGTGCCAAGGTGTCGTCCCCTCAGAGTGCGCCAACTACAATCAATAAATCCAACGGAAGTGATGCACTACAGCCGAATCAATTTGCTCCAGGACTTGGAAATATTAATTCTAACAAGGAGTACCCACCACTTCCAGGGACACCAAAAACCCCAAGTGTCCCCTTTTTTCAAACAGATACTCAGTCCAGTAGCGGACTAATGAAATTTTCTGACATAGTGGACTTAATTTTCACAGCTTTCAATGTTACTGATCCTCTTAAAAGCCTTCTCATACGTTTTCTCCCTATAGTGCAAACATTTTTGAAGCAGTTGACTACTAAATGGCCCCTCCTTGCAGCGATCGTATCCTTCGATGGCTAAGTCATCGAACGAGGTCACCGATGTCTACAGTGGAACAGCAGAAGTATCCTCCCGAAAATCGATTCCTTCAAATTTTTACTAAATAGTTTAAAATGTGATGCTTTCGCATTATGTGAAACTTGGTTAACTTCCGATATAAATCTCAACTTCCACGACTTTAATATAATTCATCTGGATCGAGAAAACCCCTATGGAGGAGTACTTTTGGGGATCAAAAAGTGCTATTCTTTCAACCGAATTAACCTCCCTTCAATACCAGGCATTGAAATTATCGCTTGTCAAGTTTTAATCAAAGGTAAAGACCTTTGCATTGCTTCCATCTACATTCCTCCTAGAGCCTCGGTAGGGCACCGAACGCTTTGTAATATCACGGAATCCTTACCGGCACCGCGGCTAGTTCTGGGAGACTTTAACTCGCACGGTACGGTATGGGGTTGTCTTCATGATGATAATAGATCAACATTAATCCAAGATCTTTGCGATAATTTCAACATGACCATCTTAAACACGGGAGAAATGACGCGGATTCCTACACCACCAGCACGCGCAAGCGCGTTGGATTCATCGCTTTGCTCGACATCGCTACAGTTAGATTGCAATGTGGAAGGTGATCCCTGATCCCCACGGTAGCGATCATTTGCCTATCGTGATTTCAATTGCTAACGGTTCAAGACAATCGAAAACAATCAATGCCTCGTATGACCTCACACGGAACATTGATTGGAAGAGTTACGCGACCGCGATATCCGTTAAAATCGAATCCACTCAAGAACTTTCTCCGGAGGAAGAGTACAGGTTTTTGGCTGGCTTGATTCTCGACAGTGCGAATCAAGCTCAGACTAAACCAGTACCCAACGCGAATACCCATGGACGGTCTCCCACACTGTGGTGGGATAAAGAGTGCTTAGAGCTGTACGCGGAAAAGTTCACTGCATATGAGGCCTTCCGGGAAGACGGGTTACCCGCTAGCTATCAACAGTAAGCGTCGTTAGAAAGGCGAATGAAAAGTCTAATAAAAGCCAAAAAACGCAGTTATTGGCGCCGGTTCGTCGACGTGTTAACGAGAGAAACAGCACTCTTTGGGGTACGGCTCGACGTATGCGTAACCGTAATAGTACCAACGAGAACGTGGAATATTCAAACCGTTGGATATTCGCTTTCGCCAAGAAGATCTGTCCGGACTCTGTCCCGGTACAGAAAACGTGCCGCGCCGCGTCTCCTCACGATACCGCGAACGAAACACCGTTTTCGATGGTGGAGTTTTCACTTTCTCTCTTATCATGCAACAATAACGCCCCAGGGTTAGACAGAATCAAATTCAACTTGCTGAAGAATCAGCCTGACACTGCAAAAAGGCGCTTGCTAAACTTATTTAACAAGTTTCTTGAGGGTAACATTGTCCTTCATGACTGGAGGCAAGTGAAGGTCATCGCCATTCAAAAACCAGGAAAACCAGCCTCCGACCACAACTCGTATCAGCCGATTGCAATGCTGTCCTGTATTCGGAAGTTGTTCGAGAAAATGTTCTTGTTTCGCTTCGACAATTGGGTTGAAGCAAATGGCTTACTGTCAGATACACAAATTGGCTTCCGCAAAGGCAAAGGGACGAACGATTGCCTTGCGTTGCTTTCTACAGAAATCCAAATGGCCTATGCTAACAAAGAGCAGATGGCATCAGTCTTCTTGGATATTAAGGGGGCTTTTGACTCAGTTTTTATCAACATTCTGTCAGAGAAGCTGCACCAGCATGGTCTTTCACCAATTTTAAATAACTTTTTGCTAAACCTGTTGTCTGAAAAGCACATGCACTTTTCGCATGGCGATTTAACAACATCGCGATTTAGCTACATGGGTCTTCCCCAGGGCTCATGTCTAAGTCCCCTGCTCTACAATTTTTACGTGAATGACATTGACGATTGTCTTGCCAATTCATGCACGCTAAGGCAACTTGCAGACGACGGGGTGGTCTCTGTTACAGGGCCCAAAGCTGCCGACTTGCAAGGACCATTACAAAATACCTTGGACAATTTGTCTGCTTGGGCTCTTCAGCTGGGTATTGAGTTCTCCACGGAGAAAACTGAGCTGGTTGTTTTTTCTAGGAAGCGTGAGCCGGCGCAACTCCAGCTTCTATTAATGGGTGCAACGATCAACCAGGTTTTCACATTTAAATATCTCGGGGTCTGGTTCGACTCTAAAGGTACCTGGGGATGTCACATTAGGTATCTGAAACAGAAATGCCAACAAAGGATCAATTTTCTCCGAACAATAACTGGAACATGGTGGGGTGCTCACCCAGGAGACCTGATCAGGTTGTACAAAACAACGATATTGTCAGTGATGGAGTACGGGTGTTTCTGTTTCCGCTCCGCTACGAACATACACTTCATCAAACTGGAGAGAATCCAGTATCGTTGCTTGCGCATTGCCTTGGGTTGCATGCATTCGACCCATACGATGAGTCTCGAAGTGCTGGCGGACGTTCTCCGCTAAAAAATCGATTTTGGGAACTCTCATATCGATTGCTTATCCGATGCGACATTCTGAACCCGTTGGTGATTGAAAACCTCGAGAGGCTCGTCGAGCTTAATTCTCAAACCCGATTTATGTCCTTGTACTTCGACTACATGGCACAGAGCATTAATCCTTCTACGTATACTCCCAACTGTGTTTGTTTTCTAGATACTTCCGATTCTACTGTATTCTTCGACACATCCATGAAGGAAGAGATTCGTGGAATCCCGGACCATATACGCCCTCAAGTGATCCCCAATATATTTTATAATATATTCCGAGAAGTCGACTGTGACAAAATGTTCTACACTGACGGATCAATCCACTGGCTTCGGTATCTTCAACAATACTATCACCGCTTCATTCAAGCTCAATGATCCCGCTTCAGTTTACGTCGCAGAGTTAGCTGCAATTCAGTACACCCTTGGGATCATCGACACTCTGCCCACAGATCACTACTTCATCGTTTCGGACAGCCTCAGCTCTATCGAGGCTCTTCGTGCGGTGAAGCCTAAAAAGCAATTCCCGTATTTTCTGGGGAAGATACAGGAGTCCTTGTGTACGTTATCTGAAAAATCTTATCAGATTACCTTTGTTTGGGTCCCCTCTCATTGTTCTATCCCGGGCAATGAAAAGGCCGACTCATTAGCAAAGGTGGGCGCATTAAATGGTGACATATACGAAAGACCAATCTGCTTCAACGAATTTTTTAGTATTTAACGTCAGAGGACACTCAACAGTTGGCAAACCTCGTGGAGCAATGGTGAACTTGGACGATGGCTACATTCGATTATTCCAAAGGTATCAACGAAGCCTTGGTTCAGGGGGATGGATGTGGGTCGGGATTTTATTCGTGTAATGTCCCGACTTATGTCCAACCACTACACCTTAGATGCACATTTGCGGCGTATTGGGCTTGCGGAGTCTGTGCGCTTGTGACGAGGGCTATCATGGCTATCATGACATCGAGCACGTTGTCTGGGTATGCGCCGGGTATTTGGACGCCAGGTCTCAGTTAAAGGATTCCCTTCGGGCCCGAGGTAGACCACCCAATGTTCCAGTCCGAGATATACTGGCAAATCGTGATTTCCCCTATATGTCCCTTATTTATACTTTCATAAAAACGATAAATATCCCAATTTAGCCCCTCTCTTTTTATTTCTCGTTTTTAGAAGTTTCCTCTTGCCGTGTGGAACCGATAAGCTTCAGACTGCCACTATGTAACCGCCGTCGCCCTTACCACTACGGAATCTGAAGCGAGAGCGACTCGAGGTCCGAAGGATTCCCTTTGAAGGATTCCCCGCGGGTCCGAAGAATACCATCCGCCAATCCGACCTACTAGACTGAGGCGCAAATTTGTTTCGCTGATCTCCCGTTTGCCCGAATGTTGCAAGTTTTGCTCTTCTCTCCCGGTCACCATCTACGCCTTCTCTCCCCTGTCCTTGATACAACTACTTCTACACCGATTTTGGAAATGACCAAGCATAAGTATCCGATAAAAAATCAAATTTGTATTCCGTATTCCTAGTTTTAAGATAGTTGTAATTCCTACTCTTTGTTAAAACTATTGTCCTCCATCTTGTAAATAGAATTATATCCCTAGTTTTAAAACATCTGTGAAATTTTTCATAAATATTTGTTCCCCCTTTTGTGTACCAAACTATATTGTTAGTTTTAAGATAACTGTAAATATTTCCTAAAAAACTATTACTATTGAATTCTTTGTTTTAAAATTTTTCATAAAAAAAAATCTTTTGCCCCCTCTCTTATATATAGAATTTTTTTTCTAGTCTTAAGATAGCTGTAAATTTTTTCTCTTTTATAAAAAAAAAAAATTCAACATTGTAACCTCCTAGTTTTAAGATATTCAAAATGCAAAAACAAAAGAATTCGGCACCGCAAAGCTAACGCATTTGTGCCTATCAAATAAACGAAATGAATAATAAAAAGACAAGACTAAGACAAGACAAAGACAAGACAAAGACAAGACAAAGACAAGACAAAGACAAGACAAAGACAAGACAAAGACAAGACAAAGACAAGACAAAGACAAGACAAAGACAAGACAAAGACAAGACAAAGACAAGACAAAGACAAGACAAAGACAAGACAAAGACAAGACAAAGACAAGACAAAGACAAGACAAAGACAAGACAAAGACAAGACAAAGACAAGACAAAGACAAGACAAAGACAAGACAAAGACAAGACAAAGACAAGACAAAGACAAGACAAAGACAAGACAAAGACAAGACAAAGACAAGACAAAGACAAGACAAAGACAAGACAAAGACAAGACAAAGACAAGACAAAGACAAGACAAAGACAAGACAAAGACAAGACAAAGACAAGACAAAGACAAGACAAAGACAAGACAAAGACAAGACAAAGACAAGACAAAGACAAGACAAAGACAAGACAAAGACAAGACAAAGACAAGACAAAGACAAGACAAAGACAAGACAAAGACAAGACAAAGACAAGACAAAGACAAGACAAAGACAAGACAAAGACAAGACAAAGACAAGACAAAGACAAGACAAAGACAAGACAAAGACAAGACAAAGACAAGACAAAGACAAGACAAAGACAAGACAAAGACAAGACAAAGACAAGACAAAGACAAGACAAAGACAAGACAAAGACAAGACAAAGACAAGACAAAGACAAGACAAAGACAAGACAAAGACAAGACAAAGACAAGACAAAGACAAGACAAAGACAAGACAAAGACAAGACAAAGACAAGACAAAGACAAGACAAAGACAAGACAAAGACAAGACAAAGACAAGACAAAGACAAGACAAAGACAAGACAAAGACAAGACAAAGACAAGACAAAGACAAGACAAAGACAAGACAAAGACAAGACAAAGACAAGACAAAGACAAGACAAAGACAAGACAAAGACAAGACAAAGACAAGACAAAGACAAGACAAAGACAAGACAAAGACAAGACAAAGACAAGACAAAGACAAGACAAAGACAAGACAAAGACAAGACAAAGACAAGACAAAGACAAGACAAAGACAAGACAAAGACAAGACAAAGACAAGACAAAGACAAGACAAAGACAAGACAAAGACAAGACAAAGACAAGACAAAGACAAGACAAAGACAAGACAAAGACAAGACAAAGACAAGACAAAGACAAGACAAAGACAAGACAAAGACAAGACAAAGACAAGACAAAGACAAGACAAAGACAAGACAAAGACAAGACAAAGACAAGACAAAGACAAGACAAAGACAAGACAAAGACAAGACAAAGACAAGACAAAGACAAGACAAAGACAAGACAAAGACAAGACAAAGACAAAGACAAGACAAAGACAAGACAAAGACAAGACAAAGACAAGACAAAGACAAGACAAAGACAAGACAAAGACAAGACAAAGACAAGACAAAGACAAGACAAAGACAAGACAAAGACAAGACAAAGACAAGACAAAGACAAGACAAAGACAAGACAAAGACAAGACAAAGACAAGACAAAGACAAGACAAAGACAAGACAAAGACAAGACAAAGACAAGACAAAGACAAGACAAAGACAAGACAAAGACAAGACAAAGACAAGACAAAGACAAGACAAAGACAAGACAAAGACAAGACAAAGACAAGACAAAGACAAGACAAAGACAAGACAAAGACAAGACAAAGACAAGACAAAGACAAGACAAAGACAAGACAAAGACAAGACAAAGACAAGACAAAGACAAGACAAAGACAAGACAAAGACAAGACAAAGACAAGACAAAGACAAGACAAAGACAAGACAAAGACAAGACAAAGACAAGACAAAGACAAGACAAAGACAAGACAAAGACAAGACAAAGACAAGACAAAGACAAGACAAAGACAAGACAAAGACAAGACAAAGACAAGACAAAGACAAGACAAAGACAAGACAAAGACAAGACAAAGACAAGACAAAGACAAGACAAAGACAAGACAAAGACAAGACAAAGACAAGACAAAGACAAGACAAAGACAAGACAAAGACAAGACAAAGACAAGACAAAGACAAGACAAAGACAAGACAAAGACAAGACAAAGACAAGACAAAGACAAGACAAAGACAAGACAAAGACAAGACAAAGACAAGACAAAGACAAGACAAAGACAAGACAAAGACAAGACAAAGACAAGACAAAGACAAGACAAAGACAAGACAAAGACAAGACAAAGACAAGACAAAGACAAGACAAAGACAAGACAAAGACAAGACAAAGACAAGACAAAGACAAGACAAAGACAAGACAAAGACAAGACAAAGACAAGACAAAGACAAGACAAAGACAAGACAAAGACAAGACAAAGACAAGACAAAGACAAGACAAAGACAAGACAAAGACAAGACAAAGACAAGACAAAGACAAGACAAAGACAAGACAAAGACAAGACAAAGACAAGACAAAGACAAGACAAAGACAAGACAAAGACAAGACAAAGACAAGACAAAGACAAGACAAAGACAAGACAAAGACAAGACAAAGACAAGACAAAGACAAGACAAAGACAAGACAAAGACAAGACAAAGACAAGACAAAGACAAGACAAAGACAAGACAAAGACAAGACAAAGACAAGACAAAGACAAGACAAAGACAAGACAAAGACAAGACAAAGACAAGACAAAGACAAGACAAAGACAAGACAAAGACAAGACAAAGACAAGACAAAGACAAGACAAAGACAAGACAAAGACAAGACAAAGACAAGACAAAGACAAGACAAAGACAAGACAAAGACAAGACAAAGACAAGACAAAGACAAGACAAAGACAAGACAAAGACAAGACAAAGACAAGACAAAGACAAGACAAAGACAAGACAAAGACAAGACAAAGACAAGACAAAGACAAGACAAAGACAAGACAAAGACAAGACAAAGACAAGACAAAGACAAGACAAAGACAAGACAAAGACAAGACAAAGACAAGACAAAGACAAGACAAAGACAAGACAAAGACAAGACAAAGACAAGACAAAGACAAGACAAAGACAAGACAAAGACAAGACAAAGACAAGACAAAGACAAGACAAAGACAAGACAAAGACAAGACAAAGACAAGACAAAGACAAGACAAAGACAAGACAAAGACAAGACAAAGACAAGACAAAGACAAGACAAAGACAAGACAAAGACAAGACAAAGACAAGACAAAGACAAGACAAAGACAAGACAAAGACAAGACAAAGACAAGACAAAGACAAGACAAAGACAAGACAAAGACAAGACAAAGACAAGACAAAGACAAGACAAAGACAAGACAAAGACAAGACAAAGACAAGACAAAGACAAGACAAAGACAAGACAAAGACAAGACAAAGACAAGACAAAGACAAGACAAAGACAAGACAAAGACAAGACAAAGACAAGACAAAGACAAGACAAGACAAGACAAGACAAAGACAAGACAAAGACAAGACAAAGACAAGACAAAGACAAGACAAAGACAAGACAAAGACAAGACAAAGACAAGACAAAGACAAGACAAAGACAAGACAAAGACAAGACAAAGACAAGACAAAGACAAGACAAAGACAAGACAAAGACAAGACAAAGACAAGACAAAGACAAGACAAAGACAAGACAAAGACAAGACAAAGACAAGACAAAGACAAGACAAAGACAAGACAAAGACAAGACAAAGACAAGACAAAGACAAGACAAAGACAAGACAAAGACAAGACAAAGACAAGACAAAGACAAGACAAAGACAAGACAAAGACAAGACAAAGACAAGACAAAGACAAGACAAAGACAAGACAAAGACAAGACAAAGACAAGACAAAGACAAGACAAAGACAAGACAAAGACAAGACAAAGACAAGACAAAGACAAGACAAAGACAAGACAAAGACAAGACAAAGACAAGACAAAGACAAGACAAAGACAAGACAAGACAAGACAAGACAAAGACAAGACAAAGACAAGACAAAGACAAGACAAAGACAAGACAAAGACAAGACAAAGACAAGACAAAGACAAGACAAAGACAAGACAAAGACAAGACAAAGACAAGACAAAGACAAGACAAAGACAAGACAAAGACAAGACAAAGACAAGACAAAGACAAGACAAAGACAAGACAAAGACAAGACAAAGACAAGACAAAGACAAGACAAAGACAAGACAAAGACAAGACAAAGACAAGACAAAGACAAGACAAAGACAAGACAAAGACAAGACAAAGACAAGACAAAGACAAGACAAAGACAAGACAAAGACAAGACAAAGACAAGACAAAGACAAGACAAAGACAAGACAAAGACAAGACAAAGACAAGACAAAGACAAGACAAAGACAAGACAAAGACAAGACAAAGACAAGACAAAGACAAGACAAAGACAAGACAAAGACAAGACAAAGACAAGACAAAGACAAGACAAAGACAAGACAAAGACAAGACAAAGACAAGACAAAGACAAGACAAAGACAAGACAAAGACAAGACAAAGACAAGACAAAGACAAGACAAAGACAAGACAAAGACAAGACAAAGACAAGACAAAGACAAGACAAAGACAAGACAAAGACAAGACAAAGACAAGACAAAGACAAGACAAAGACAAGACAAAGACAAGACAAAGACAAGACAAAGACAAGACAAAGACAAGACAAAGACAAGACAAAGACAAGACAAAGACAAGACAAAGACAAGACAAAGACAAGACAAAGACAAGACAAAGACAAGACAAAGACAAGACAAAGACAAGACAAAGACAAGACAAAGACAAGACAAAGACAAGACAAAGACAAGACAAAGACAAGACAAAGACAAGACAAAGACAAGACAAAGACAAGACAAAGACAAGACAAAGACAAGACAAAGACAAGACAAAGACAAGACAAAGACAAGACAAAGACAAGACAAAGACAAGACAAAGACAAGACAAAGACAAGACAAAGACAAGACAAAGACAAGACAAAGACAAGACAAAGACAAGACAAAGACAAGACAAAGACAAGACAAAGACAAGACAAAGACAAGACAAAGACAAGACAAAGACAAGACAAAGACAAGACAAAGACAAGACAAAGACAAGACAAAGACAAGACAAAGACAAGACAAAGACAAGACAAAGACAAGACAAAGACAAGACAAAGACAAGACAAAGACAAGACAAAGACAAGACAAAGACAAGACAAAGACAAGACAAAGACAAGACAAAGACAAGACAAAGACAAGACAAAGACAAGACAAAGACAAGACAAAGACAAGACAAAGACAAGACAAAGACAAGACAAAGACAAGACAAAGACAAGACAAAGACAAGACAAAGACAAGACAAAGACAAGACAAAGACAAGACAAAGACAAGACAAAGACAAGACAAAGACAAGACAAAGACAAGACAAAGACAAGACAAAGACAAGACAAAGACAAGACAAAGACAAGACAAAGACAAGACAAAGACAAGACAAAGACAAGACAAAGACAAGACAAAGACAAGACAAAGACAAGACAAAGACAAGACAAAGACAAGACAAAGACAAGACAAAGACAAGACAAAGACAAGACAAAGACAAGACAAAGACAAGACAAAGACAAGACAAAGACAAGACAAAGACAAGACAAAGACAAGACAAAGACAAGACAAAGACAAGACAAAGACAAGACAAAGACAAGACAAAGACAAGACAAAGACAAGACAAAGACAAGACAAAGACAAGACAAAGACAAGACAAAGACAAGACAAAGACAAGACAAAGACAAGACAAAGACAAGACAAAGACAAGACAAAGACAAGACAAAGACAAGACAAAGACAAGACAAAGACAAGACAAAGACAAGACAAAGACAAGACAAAGACAAGACAAAGACAAGACAAAGACAAGACAAAGACAAGACAAAGACAAGACAAAGACAAGACAAAGACAAGACAAAGACAAGACAAAGACAAGACAAAGACAAGACAAAGACAAGACAAAGACAAGACAAAGACAAGACAAAGACAAGACAAAGACAAGACAAAGACAAGACAAAGACAAGACAAAGACAAGACAAAGACAAGACAAAGACAAGACAAAGACAAGACAAAGACAAGACAAAGACAAGACAAAGACAAGACAAAGACAAGACAAAGACAAGACAAAGACAAGACAAAGACAAGACAAAGACAAGACAAAGACAAGACAAAGACAAGACAAAGACAAGACAAAGACAAGACAAAGACAAGACAAAGACAAGACAAAGACAAGACAAAGACAAGACAAAGACAAGACAAAGACAAGACAAAGACAAGACAAAGACAAGACAAAGACAAGACAAAGACAAGACAAAGACAAGACAAAGACAAGACAAAGACAAGACAAAGACAAGACAAAGACAAGACAAAGACAAGACAAAGACAAGACAAAGACAAGACAAAGACAAGACAAAGACAAGACAAAGACAAGACAAAGACAAGACAAAGACAAGACAAAGACAAGACAAAGACAAGACAAAGACAAGACAAAGACAAGACAAAGACAAGACAAAGACAAGACAAAGACAAGACAAAGACAAGACAAAGACAAGACAAAGACAAGACAAAGACAAGACAAAGACAAGACAAAGACAAGACAAAGACAAGACAAAGACAAGACAAAGACAAGACAAAGACAAGACAAAGACAAGACAAAGACAAGACAAAGACAAGACAAAGACAAGACAAAGACAAGACAAAGACAAGACAAAGACAAGACAAAGACAAGACAAAGACAAGACAAAGACAAGACAAAGACAAGACAAAGACAAGACAAAGACAAGACAAAGACAAGACAAAGACAAGACAAAGACAAGACAAAGACAAGACAAAGACAAGACAAAGACAAGACAAAGACAAGACAAAGACAAGACAAAGACAAGACAAAGACAAGACAAAGACAAGACAAAGACAAGACAAAGACAAGACAAAGACAAGACAAAGACAAGACAAAGACAAGACAAAGACAAGACAAAGACAAGACAAAGACAAGACAAAGACAAGACAAAGACAAGACAAAGACAAAGACAAGACAAAGACAAGACAAAGACAAGACAAAGACAAGACAAAGACAAGACAAAGACAAGACAAAGACAAGACAAAGACAAGACAAAGACAAGACAAAGACAAGACAAAGACAAGACAAAGACAAGACAAAGACAAGACAAAGACAAGACAAAGACAAGACAAAGACAAGACAAAGACAAGACAAAGACAAGACAAAGACAAGACAAAGACAAGACAAAGACAAGACAAAGACAAGACAAAGACAAGACAAAGACAAGACAAAGACAAGACAAAGACAAGACAAAGACAAGACAAAGACAAGACAAAGACAAGACAAAGACAAGACAAAGACAAGACAAAGACAAGACAAAGACAAGACAAAGACAAGACAAAGACAAGACAAAGACAAGACAAAGACAAGACAAAGACAAGACAAAGACAAGACAAAGACAAGACAAAGACAAGACAAAGACAAGACAAAGACAAGACAAAGACAAGACAAAGACAAGACAAAGACAAGACAAAGACAAGACAAAGACAAGACAAAGACAAGACAAAGACAAGACAAAGACAAGACAAAGACAAGACAAAGACAAGACAAAGACAAGACAAAGACAAGACAAAGACAAGACAAAGACAAGACAAAGACAAGACAAAGACAAGACAAAGACAAGACAAAGACAAGACAAAGACAAGACAAAGACAAGACAAAGACAAGACAAAGACAAGACAAAGACAAGACAAAGACAAGACAAAGACAAGACAAAGACAAGACAAAGACAAGACAAAGACAAGACAAAGACAAGACAAAGACAAGACAAAGACAAGACAAAGACAAGACAAAGACAAGACAAAGACAAGACAAAGACAAGACAAAGACAAGACAAAGACAAGACAAAGACAAGACAAAGACAAGACAAAGACAAGACAAAGACAAGACAAAGACAAGACAAAGACAAGACAAAGACAAGACAAAGACAAGACAAAGACAAGACAAAGACAAGACAAAGACAAGACAAAGACAAGACAAAGACAAGACAAAGACAAGACAAAGACAAGACAAAGACAAGACAAAGACAAGACAAAGACAAAGACAAGACAAAGACAAGACAAAGACAAGACAAAGACAAGACAAAGACAAGACAAAGACAAGACAAAGACAAGACAAAGACAAGACAAAGACAAGACAAAGACAAGACAAAGACAAGACAAAGACAAGACAAAGACAAGACAAAGACAAGACAAAGACAAGACAAAGACAAGACAAAGACAAGACAAAGACAAGACAAAGACAAGACAAAGACAAGACAAAGACAAGACAAAGACAAGACAAAGACAAGACAAAGACAAGACAAAGACAAGACAAAGACAAGACAAAGACAAGACAAAGACAAGACAAAGACAAGACAAAGACAAGACAAAGACAAGACAAAGACAAGACAAAGACAAGACAAAGACAAGACAAAGACAAGACAAAGACAAGACAAAGACAAGACAAAGACAAGACAAAGACAAGACAAAGACAAGACAAAGACAAGACAAAGACAAGACAAAGACAAGACAAAGACAAGACAAAGACAAGACAAAGACAAGACAAAGACAAGACAAAGACAAGACAAAGACAAGACAAAGACAAGACAAAGACAAGACAAAGACAAGACAAAGACAAGACAAAGACAAGACAAAGACAAGACAAAGACAAGACAAAGACAAAGACAAGACAAAGACAAGACAAAGACAAGACAAAGACAAGACAAAGACAAGACAAAGACAAGACAAAGACAAGACAAAGACAAGACAAAGACAAGACAAGACAAAGACAAGACAAAGACAAAACAAGACAACCCATCTTGTAGCGGTTTGAAGTCAAACTTGTTGAATTTGGTCAGATCCTTGTCGTATAGCTTGCTAACTCGCGTTTTAGCCGTAATGTTTTATTTTACAGTTCAGTTGTAGTTTAGAAACCCAATTTTCGAAGAAATCTTCCGGCGTATATTTCGAACTATACTGCAAATAGCGTCGTTTGGTGGTTACAGTCACGCCGAAATGTGCTAGATTTGCTTTGAAAGCCGTCCTGAATTTGATTCCGGAAATTTTCATATCCTCTGTGATTCTTACACGCAACTTGTTCGGGTCTCATTACTTTGGTGCAGCATTATGTCTCCCCTCTTTGCCATTCTGATATAGAGAAAGGCTTTCCAATCACTTCAAATCGACTTTCCAGTCAAGTCTCGGAGGACCAAGTACCGTATACCATATAACCTACGAGAACGATCGTCGAGATCAGAAAATATCTGTGTTTGTTACTCTTGAATGGGAAACTTTAAACGACTTGGTACGTGGTACTGTCGGATTCATACTGTTCATTCCCCATTACATCAACTGACTAAATCTACACCTTCTGTAGATATTACTTAGGGAAGGATTGTGTTCTTGTACCTGCTCTTTTCTTAACCCGCGGACTCTTGCATTTGTTGAGCCATTGAGGTTCCACATCGATCCGAAGCTTAGAGCCAGTGAGCTCATTGCTTTGTCGCGATTAACGTGATAGTTCCTGGCAAAGAAGCTAGACACCGAATTGTCATTTGTCCAACGATGGCACGTTCTTATTTCCCCTCATCCGTTGCTTTTGCTAGCACGATGCTTGACCCGTGTAACTTCGGACTGTCGCTAATACATTGTGTGTGTTTGTGTGAGTATGAGGAGGAAGACATGGCTGAACCGATATGAAAAAACTTTGTTTCAAACGAACGGTATAGCGCTCCCACAAGCTGCTGTTAATTTTTTTACTGAACGGACTTCCGCTTTCGGAGATACAGGTTGAAGAGAGCGATCCCACAGTAAATTTCCATATAAATAGGTACTGTAATGATTATTAAAATGGGTGCAACATTCTTTGTATTTGCGGGTCTAGATCACTAATGAGCAATGCCAAGTTCTTAAGTTTATGTAACACCTATTTTTCCGCAAACGCTTACTGATTTTTACAAACTTGGTTTCAAATGTAGGATACAATACCAGAAATTTCAAAAATCGAATTTGTATTTTACATGCCAAATGAAAAAAACGAAATACATATATGTACCAAGCGTAATAAGAATGTAGCAGACTTATTGAGTTATGGAATCATAGCTTGGATATATGAGAACGAAACGATTGCACCACTAGGTTGATTAAAACAGGTTTTTCAAATTAGTTATAGCATATTGACCGGTTATTTCGTCATTCGAGCAATATTTGTTTAGAATCCTCCCTGTCCTTGATACAAACGGCACTCTTCTTCTTGCACCAGCAGACCATGATGACCAGGCGAAGCCTCATACATCAGTAACCAATTCCAATGGCTCGGCTTTTAGGTTCGACTTTGTGCTTTTTTGAGCTTATTTTCTACGGATCACGGACATACGATTGTTTCTTCCATCGCGTGGCAATTCGAGAAGAGATTTTTTTTTCAATAATTTCACAAGCAAGGTTCTGAAAAACCGCTTTCGATTTTACATTGGGAGAGCATTATTTTCGCAGTTGACGGCTTGACTCACAGTATATCTCAGACAGTATCTCAATATCTCTGAAGAGAACGTCAATGCAACAGCAAAGTGTTCCAATCATCACTATACCTGTACTCATCTCAAGTATTGTCCGACAAGGCAGTTTTGGTCTGCGATTTTGTTTCGATCTTGCATGATATTGCAAGATTACAACTTCGAATTTTTGGCAAAATAACGGGTGAGTCCGAAGTAGCTGGACTAAACTAAAACCCACGGCAGGTTTTCTTTATAACAAATAAGTTTTATATCTAGTAGTTATTTAAAAAAAAGTAGGACAGCTTATGGTCTATTTTTCTCAAGTGTACCTAAACTTCCTTTACTGCTCCAATCATGGTCTAGGCAACATTGAGATCTACACTGCATATCCTTGATTTTAATTGTGCTGCTGAAGCAGCTTCCCATAATGCTTCGATTGGTTGAAGTTTTGGTACATTCCGCGGATTATCATCTTTTCGGCCACATTTCACACATTGAGAGTTCAACCAAGCAAAGGTATTAGTTTCAATAGGAGGCTTCAGCCGGATGGTAAACGAGGGGTACGCCTGCTTGGCAAAATATATCTTATGCACAATTTGAAAAATGGAATTTCGAATTACGGAAACAAGTTTTCTGACATGCATGGAGAGTGCTAATCATACACAGAAATTGAAACATGCTAAAATGAGCTCAAATGCTGGTTTGTAATAGTTTCACAATCTATAAAAGTAGGCTTTGAGACACACGCATAAATCAAAGAGGGTCAGCTTCCTTCGTATACCGCTATCATGACAAAAATATGTAATTCGACGCCTTTATCCAAGTCAAAATCAAATGTTGGAAAATACGTTTTATGATTCACCAAGTCTTCCTCACCAAGGTTCCTGTAGACCCGGCACTACGACACACTTCGACATCTGATGAAAGGTCTAACTAATCAAATAAGACTCATTTATCGCAAAAAAAAAATGTGTTTCCAAATGCTGAGGTTTTATGATATAATGAATATTTGTGCTCGTTTGGCATTAACTCGTTAGTCAATTGATGAGTAATACTATTAGAGCTGTCCCAAATGTTATTATGAGAATTTGTAGCACTGCCCGTTATGAGTACAAAACAATTTCTACCACAATATGACACAACCTTTTTAAAATCATCAAAACGCGATGTAATATGTAGCAAATTTACCGAACAATAGACGTATTTCTTGTCTATGCTGTCAACAACCAGATTGACAGCAAAAATATCGTAAGTTGTTATGTCAAATATAAGACCTGTGCACTATACGCAAAATGAATGCACTAGGTATTTCTCAAGGAGTGGTCATGCATTTTTTTAAATGCAATGAAAACGGGGTTTGCTAAGTTTTCAACATAATAGCATCCTTCATGAAAATACAGTCCACAACAACTAGAAACTATCGAAAACGTTGGATAATGCTCTCCTATTTATGTTAATTAGGGGCATGGCTAATTGTTGTTTTAATTGCCGCAAGGTTCTACTGTATCGATTTTGTTGGCTATTTTCGGCAAATTTAAGGCTAAGAGAAACGGAAGCATGGACATGGACATGATCGAAAGGAAATGTGAAGAAACCTTTGCCTTCTGCTAAGTAGGAGTTGGGCGTTGTACCCAAGTCTACCGCATGGTCATTGATAGAACATAACTCATCATCATGCTTTACCGCCGACGCCGGCGTTTTAATATGATTATAACTCCAAACTCCTACTTAGCAAAAGGCAAAGGATTCTGTACATTTCCTTTCGATCATGTCCATATGAGCCTGCTTAGTCCTAGTTTTCCGTTCTGATTAACTCTAGAATACCTATCCGTCTTTCAATTTCATTGCTTTCGTTTCTCTTAGTCTCAAATTTGCCGAAAATAACCAATAAAATCATACAATCATCCATTATGTTAGAGCTTCGGTTGACACAGCGATGGAAAGGTCAATTATGCTCCGTTTACTGACTTATTTTAGTCTTTCCAGCCTTTTGGTTTTCAGCTAGAGGTTAACTTGGGACTCCTATTTCTGCTGCCTTGCACGGCGTGAGAGCAGGACTCCAGCGAAACGGCATCCAGGCTGATTTAGTCCAGAGAGAGATAATAGACTGTTATCTACCTCCTAATGGACCACAACCGAGAAAGTTTGTACTACTTGAATGGTATATGACACTAGATCCCAACTAACTTTTCCCAACTAAGTTTCCCAACTAACTTTTCAAATGTTTTTGGACAAAAAACTAACAACAAGTAATTTCGACATTTCTTTCGAAAATTCAATTTAATTGAATGCTTGTTTGTGTTTTAAAAACCCCAAAACAACATGTACGTTATTGTAAATGCCTTAGTCTGGCGGTTCAATGGCTAAAGACTTAGATGACCTTAGAAGTCACTCGGCGTATGCTCGAGCCCCAGCCAGAAGGAACTCTTAGTGATAAGTAGGGTCGCAATACTAACCCTGCAATCGCACTGTAAAATTATGTTAGTACCAAGGTATTGTTTTTGATACTGAATTATTGAAACTCAACGATAAAGTTGTAATGGACTGTTCATGACACACAACTTGTTCTATGTAGTATGAAAATATTTAGATCAAAATACTATTCTACCGTATAACTAATCTTACTAATTTCAAAGATCTTTCTTGGTCGGTGTCCAACTGGACATACTGGCTCATAGTACCAGTGCATTACTTGCGGTATAAATCAGTTTCGTTGACATTTTGTCTGTATAATATGATAATAAGATGGTAATAATATGTAACCTGATCAGGAGGTAAGAAATAGGAAAATCACTGGTTCCAATAGCTAGTCTGCTCTGTCGAGTCTCGACCTAGATAGAAGCTTTGTGTTAGTAGAAGTAGTTCTTCAGCTCTAAACGTTGGGATTTCACTTAGATATCCGTTGAAATAACTGTTCAAGTTACGTACCGAAATTTGGCATAGATTTTTTTTACGATTTTGAATATAACAGTATTTCTCATAGTTCAAAAAACCAAACCTCATATTCGTGGATTCAATACTTTTTGGTCTATCAACTATTACTTGAAAGGAATCGTTATCTTAAAAAACCTATTTTAATCCACCTAGCGGTGCAATTGTGCCTTTCTCAATCATGAATCACGAGAATGTGTGCGTTGTTTATACTCATTAAAAACTTTTAAATGCATATATTACATTTTATTATCATACATCACATGACAACTATATACAGGAAACTAAATCATTATTCGAGTTCTAAAATTTTGAAAAAGAAAAAACAGCCACGGTAATATTGAACTGAAAAACCTATTTTAATCCACCTAGCGGTGCAATTGTGCCTTTCTCAATCATGAATCACGAGAATGTGTGCGTTGTTTATACTCATTAAAAACTTTTAAATGCATATATTACATTTTATTATCATACATCACATGACAACTATATACAGGAAAATAAATCATTATTCGAGTTCAAAAAAAGATGGGTGGGTAATGTCAGAGACACAACCGGAGTGAAGGAGAATACACTTTAGACCGGTAAATTTTTAATTTAATGTTTTAATTGCCGCAAGGTTCTACTGTATCGATTTTGTTGGCTATTTTCGGCAAATTTGAGACTAAGAGAAACGAAAGCAATGAAATTGAAAGACGGATAGGTATTCTAGAGCGAATCAGTTATAAACTTAGAACGGAAAACTAGAACTAGGCAGGCTCATATGGGCATGATCGAAAGGAAAATGTGAAGAATTCTTTGCCTTATGCAGAGTAGGAGTTGGGCGTTGCACCCTAGGCCGTTTTCCGTTCTAAGTTTATAACTGATTCGCTCTAGAATACCTATCCGTCTTTCAATTTCATTGCTTTCGTTTCTCTTAGTCTCAAATTTGCCGAAAATAGCCAACAAAATCGATACACATTCATAGTTTATTTGGAGTATTTTTGGAATTATCAAGTTGACAATTTGCAACATTCTTTGAAAATATTGTTGAACTTTTATGAATGAAGGCACGAAAACGAGCGTTTGACCGTCGTCCTACTACCAGCATCAGAGAAGTAGCAGATCAGCATTTTTCGCTACATGGCCTGTACCAAAAAAAACCGCTCGTAAGTCCACCGGAAGAAAGGCTCCCCGCAAGCAGTTGGCAATGAAGGCAGTGTAAGAGTGCCCCAGTCACGATTGGCGTTAAGAAGCCTCATCGCTACCGAACAGAAACTATCGCCCTGCGAAAAATTTACAGCTATCAAAAATCGAGCGGGCCTAAATTGTGACCCAAAATAAACCACAAACCAACAAGTTCTTTTCAGGACCAGCTAATTATAAAGTATTATTATTATAAATGAAATTTTCAATTGCCTTACAACCTCCTTCCCCCTATCCTCCCGGCTTGAATTACTATCAATCTTGATGATGCTGTGCGGCGGGGGCACTAGTTTTTATTATAGTGGAAAATTTAGGTTTGCGCGTTTTTCCCAAAAGATTTTAGCTGTGCTGTTTTCAAGGAAGTTGTAGTTGAATTCAAAATAAAATAGTTTATTTCAATTGTCAGAGATGGACCTTCCAACGAAAACTAGTCTGGCTCGCTTGGAATCGAATTGTACGGACCAACCACTGCTTTCACAAAATCTGTTATTTTCAGTAATTTTACATTCTACACAACTAGTCACAACTATTTCCAATCAGCGCAAAAATCGAAGGTTTTCATTCAGTACAACAGCAGATTTTCACTTTTAGAAAAACAGGCAACATTCTGGCCGAAAATTTTGAAACGGAGCACCTATATCGAAACGTTCGATTTTTGTAAATTGAATCATTACACTAACCTGTCTACAAATCACACAAATAACTTTTTTATTTTGTGCCATTCTACTTGAAAGCGACGATATTGTTCACACGTGGCTCACTTACCATCCAACGCTCTTGACAAGCCACTTTCTGATGCTTGTAATAACAAAACTTCAATTTCATTCTTTGTCGATAAATTGATGGCCCTGAAAAGGGCCTTTTGTTTGGGCAGTGTTCGAAATTTACTTGGTGCTGGTGTATATGGTAACAGTTTTGGTGCCATCGAAGACGGCGTGCTTGGCCAACTCTTCTGACAGCAGCAAACGGACAGCGGTGTGAATTTTGCGGGAGATGCTGCAAACGAACTGCTGCATGCTGATGCTTGAAACGAACTGAGCGTGAGCAACAGCATGCTGAGTTTTTATACCTGACTACAGCACAATGTAAGCTCGTCCTTTTTTGTGTTGTCCTCAATATGTGTTATTCGTAGCTCCACCCCTTCGTTGGTCGACCACATATTTTTGATAAAGAACAAAATTGAAATTGTGTTTCCAATACGGAAGTTATCGAACATTCAGGGTAAAAAGAGTAATGTAATACGGCACCTTGGTAAAATGTTTGAGAATTGAAACCTTTTTTGAATGCTTACTAGGCGAAACTGTAAACAAACACACAAATGATAACTTTTTATTTTGTGTCATTCTACGTGAAATCTACGATATTGTTCACAAGCAGCTCACTTGCCATCGAACGCTCTTGGCAAGCTACTTTCGGATGCTTGTAATAACAAAATTTCAATTCGATTCTTTGTTGATAAATGGCCCGTACCAAACAGACCGCTCGTAAGTCCACCGGAGGAAAGCCTCCCCGCAAGCAGTAAGCAACGAAGGCCGTGTAAAAGTGCCCCAGTCACGGTTGGCGTTAGGAAGCCTCATCACTACTGAACAGAAACAGTCGCCCTGTGAGAAATTCACAGCTATCAGCAATCGAGCAGGCCTAAATTGTGACCCAAAATAAACCACAAACCAACAAGTTCTTTTCAGGACCAGCCAATTATATTCCAGTAAGATATAAATGAAATTTTCGTTTTCCATTGCCTTACAACCTCTTTCCTCCCGGCTTGAATTACTATCAATCTTGATGATGCTGTGCGGTGGGGGCACAGGCAGTTTCCATTATAGTGGAAAATTTAGGCTTGCGCGTTTTTCCCAAAAGTTTTTTAGCTGTGCTGTTTTCAAGAAGTTGTAGTTGAATTCAAAATAAAAGTTTACTTCTATTGTCAGAGGTGGATCTTCCAACGAAAACTAGTCTGGCTCGCTTGGAATTGAATTGTACGGACCAACCACAGCTTTCACAAAATCCGTTATTTTCAGTAATTGTACATTCTACAGATTTAGTCACAACTATTTCCAATCAGCGCAAAAATCGAAGGTTTTCATTCAATACAACAGCAGACTTTCACGTTTGAAAAAACAGGCAGCATTCTGGCCGAAAATTTTGAAACGGAGCACTTATATCGAAATGTTAGAAAACGTTCGATTTTTGTCAATTGAATCATTACACTAAACTGTTTATAAATCACAAATAACTTTTGATTTTGTGCCATTCTACGTGAAAGCGACGGTATTCGGTATTGTTCACAAGTGGCTCACTTACCATCCAACGCTCTTGACAAGCCACTTTATGATGCTTGTAATAACAAAACTTCAATTTCATTCTTTGTCGATAAATTGATGGCCCTGAAAAGGGCCTTTTGTTTGGGCAGTGTTCGAAATTTACTTGGAGCTGGTGTATATGGTAACAGTTTTGGTGCCATCTGAGACGGCGTGCTTGACCAACTCTTCTGACAGCAGCAAACGGACGGCAGTTTGAATTTTGCGGGAGATGCTGCAAACGAACTGCTGCATGCTGATGCTGGAAACGAACTGAGCGTGAGCAACAGCATGCTGAGTTTTTATACCTGACTACAGCACAATGTAAGCTCGTCCTTTTTTGTGTTGTCCTCAATATGTGTTCTTCGAAGCTCCACCCCTTCGTTGGTTGACCACATATTTTTGATAAAGAACAAAATTGAAATTGTGTTTCCAATACGGAGATTATCGAACACTCAGGGTAAAGAGAGTAATGTAATACGGCACATTGGTAAAATGTTTGAGAATTGAAACCTTTTTTGAATGCGCCTAGTAAAAATGTTTTCCACTTCACTCCAGTTTGTTTCTGACCATATTTGCAATTTGCGTACTGAAATAAATCATAATTTTGGGTTTAACCCAAATTGCTCTCCAGGGAGAAACAGTCCACGAAACAGAAAATGCAAACTTATTCTTTGAAATGAGTTTGGTGGCTCTGAAAAGGGCCTTTTTATAATGATACAAGTGAGTTCTACCTTTTCAACTTCCAAATCCATACAAAGTGCGTCCCTGCCGCTTCAGAGTATAGACGACATTCATTGAGATTTTGCACTTGGCGTGTTCAGTATAGGTCACGGCATCTCGGATGACATTTTCCTGCACACCATCAGCATTCGTAGATTAAATCGAAAAATACATTTTACACCACCACGACGAGCCAGACGCCGAATGGCGGATTTGGTGATTCCCTGGATTTTATCACGAAGAACCTTGCGATGACGCTTGGTAGGGAACGCAAACATGATACCGCTCATTGTACCGTCCGGACGAGCATGTTGCTCGTGTGGTAAGCGAGCACCCACTGATACAAAACAAGCTCGCGTGACCTGTATATATAACATTCCCGTATGTAATGAAACGCTTACATGCTCCTTTTTGACGGCTCTGTGTGGGATATGCTGGCAAATTGCATATTTTCCTCGCTGTTTCCGAAGGATTTTCTAAAAATCCTTGTTTTGGTTTATTTATAGTAGTCGCACTAATTCCGAAATTTAATACGAAATACGTGCACAAATTTCCGATCAGATAGTGCAAAAATATTACGATTTCGTCCAGTACAACGGAAGATATTCGCATTTCAAACCTGGGAAAATTTCTCAACTGAAATTTTTGAAACGGGACCCCATATTGAAACGTTAGAAGTATTCTACTTCAAAATTTTGAAAAAGAAAAAACAGCCACGGTAATATTGAACTGAAAAACCTATTTTAATCCACCTAGCGGTGCAATTGGGCCTTTCTCAATCATGAATCACGAGAATGTGTGCGTTGTTTATACTCATTAAAAACTTTTAAATGCATATATTACATTTTATTATCATACATCACATGACAACTATATACAGGAAAATAAATCATTATTCGAGTTCTAAAATTTTGAAAAAGAAAAAACAGCCACGGTAATATTGAACTGAAAAACCTATTTTAATCCACCTAGCGGTGCAATTGTGCCTTTCTCAATCATGAATCACGAGAATGTGTGCGTTGTTTATACTCATTAAAAACTTTTAAATGCATATATTACATTTTATTATCATACATCACATGACAACTATATACAGGAAAATAAATCATTATTCGAGTTCTAAAATTTTGAAAAAGAAAAAACAGCCACGGTAATATTTAACTGAAAAACCTGTTTTAATCCACCTAGAGGTGCAATTGTGCCTTTCTCATTTCTCCAAACTATGATTTAATAGCTGGTTCGTACAATATAACTTTATGGAAATGTCTTTCATTCTTATTACACTTGGTAAGTATATATAAGAGCACCTTTTTGCATTCATCGCGGTATCGGTTTGAATCGGAGTTTTCTATGTGATCGACCTCCACAACCCGTAACTCCGGTGCTGGAAGTCGGATGGAGATGGAATTTAATATCAGTTTCTGGGGACGCAACACCTTTCATTTGAGACTAAGTTGAGCAAATCTAGCCATTTTCGAGAAACCAATATAACCGTTATTCTGACTTTGGATGCTTCCGGATCCGTCGATGGTGGCCAGTGTGGCCAAAGAGACTTTGAATGACTGTTGGGGACCTAGATCTACAAATTCAACAGTTGTGTTTACATTTTGGAAAAAAATCACCTTTTTACATTCATCGCAGAATTCATTAGAATCGGGATTTGCTGCGTGATCGTACGTATCACCCTGTAATTCAGGAACCAGAACTAGGATCCACACAAAATTCAACAGCAGCTGATGGACCTTTCATTTAAAATTAAGTTTGTCAAAATCGGTTCAGAAAATTCCGAGAAACCGATTTGGAAAAATCAATAAATTTTGTTTTGTAACCATACTCTTCAACTCGTAATTCGGAACAAGATGTCGGTTGAAGATGAAATTCAATGGCAACCTATGGGAATATTATACCTTTCATTTGAATCTTAGTTTGTAAAAATCGGTTCAGCCATCTCCAAGAAACCGATGTGGACATTTTGTTAACAAATCCGCACATACACACACATACATACACACATACACATACACACATACATACATACACACATACATACACACAGATATTTTGCGATCTCGGCGAACTAAGTCGAATGTTATATGAGACTCGGCCCTCCGGGCCTCGGTTAGAAAGTCGGGTTTTGGAGCAATTGCATAACCTTTCTATATAAGAAAGGCAAAAGAATAATATTTAATTAGCTTAATAAGCATGAGTTCAATGTTATCTTCATGTGATTATAATTTGCAAAGGTTGGTGGAATGCGTTTGAACGTGTAGGGAATGGGGGTTTAGTAGAGTGGGTGTGGAGGATGCGTCAGAAATCCTTCATCTTATTTCGGTATACGGGGTGGATGAAGGAAATCTGGGCGTGAGGGTGATCCAAGAAGAGGGGAGTTATGAAGAAGGGAGGTGTAAGGGCAAGGTGGGGAGGGGGGGAAGGGGCGGCTACGCAATACTCAACTGCATATTTTGCCTTCCAT